>NC_133336.1:237869440-238006499 GCF_042186555.1 Aquarana catesbeiana
ATACTACTGACTAGCTAGGCCTAAACAGAAGGGGAGGACAAATGAAGATCCCAAAATTACAATATTTAAAAAAAAAAAAAAAAAAGTGCAATGGCCTAACACCACCACCAGATGGCAGCATACTACAGAAAAATGATAACCTCATGCAGAATGCAAAACACGAAAAATACATGAAAGTGGGGCAGGACGCTCTGGCTGTATGTTGTCATTTTTTTTTAGCAAGGTGAGAAATTGAACCCAACACAATTTTACCTTGGACAATTGCAGTGCAGAGGATCTTTTTCCAGTCTTTTGAAGTATAGGACGACAATGTTTTTCCACTTGTTTATAGTATAAAACGACAATAACTTTCCTGAGCTCAGTCTCTGGGAATAACTAACACTGACTAGCTAGGACCAAACCAACTAGCACTAAAAAGGGGAGGTGAGGACAAAGGAAGATACCAAAATTACATTATTAAACAAGTTGCAATGACCTAAAACCACCACTAGATGGCAACATACTACAGAAAAATGATAACCTCATGCAAGACATGAAAAATACATGAAAGTGGGGCAGAACGCTCAGGCTGTATGTTGTAATTTTGTAGCAAGTCACACGGTGATAAATTGAACCCAACACAATTTTGCTTTAGACAGTTGCAGTGCAGAGGATGTTTTTCCAGTCTTTTGAAGCAAAAAAAAAAAACAGTTTCTGTGAATAACTAACACTGACTAACTAAACCAACTAGCACTAAGCAAGAGGGGAGGACAGAGGAAGATACCAAAATTACATTAAACAAGTTGCAATGACCTAAAACCACCACTAGCTGGCAGCACACTACAGAAAAATAATAACCTCATGCAGCTGAATGCAAAACACAAAAATACATGAAAGTGGGGCAGAACACTCAGGCTGTACTTTGTACTTTTTGTAGCAAGTCACAAGGTGAGAAATTGAACCCAACACAATTTTGCTTTAGACAATTGCAGTGCAGAGGATGTTTTTTCCAGTCTTTTGAAGTGTAAGAAGACAATGACTTTCCTGAGCCTTGTCTCTGTGAATTAGTTACACTGACTAGCTAAACCAACCAGCACTAAACAAGAGGGGAGGACAGAGGAAGATACCAAAATGACATTAAACAAGTGGCAATGACCTAAAACCACCACTAGATGGCAGCACACTACAGAAAAATGATAACCTTATGCAGTTGAACGCAAGACATGAAAAAATACATGAAAGCGGGGCAGAACGCTCAGGCTGCATGTTGTAATTTTTGTAGCAAGTCACACGGTGATAAATCAAATTCAACACAATTTTACTTCAAAAAAGTGCAGTGCAGAATATGTTTTTTCCAGTTTTTTGAAATGTGGAAAAAATATATATTATAAAAAATGTAATTAAAAATGATTCTAAAAAATGTAATTAAAAATTATATATTATTTTTAAAAAATGATATTATTCTAAAAAAATTAAATTATATATTATTTAAAAAAAAAAAAAAAAAAAATATATATATATATATATATATATATATATATATATATATTATTCTAAAAAATGTAATTAAAAATGATTCTAAAAAATTAAATTTAAAAATTATATATTATTGTAAAAAAATTATATTATTCTAAAAAAATGAAATTAAAAATGATTATAAAAAATTAAATTAAAAATGACAATGACTTTCCTTAGCCCGGTCTCTCTGAATAACTAACACTGACTAGCTAGGACTAAACCATCTAGCACAGAACAGCAAGGGAGGACAAAGGAAGAGACCAAAATTACATTTATTAACCAAGTGGCAATGGCCTAGTAGATTGTAAGCTCTAACAAGCAGGGCCCTCTGATTCCTCCTGTATTGAATTGTATTGTACTTGTACTGTCTGCCCTAATGTTGTAAAGCGCTGCGTAAACTGTTGGAGCTATATAAATCCTGTATAATAATAATAAATAAATATATATATATATATATATATATATATATATATATATATATATATACACTAATGCGGTGTTTCAGCTATTGTATTTATACGTGTCAACCTCATTCTTTTAAAGTGCAACATGATAAAATAGAATAAATTTAAAAAAAAAAAAAAAATGTATATACCGTATTTATCGGCGTATAACACGCACCCCAAATTAAGGAGGGAATTTTAAGGAAAAAAACTTTTAGGAGTAAAGTTTAAGGAAGAAAAACTTACATTTAAATGCCCATCAGTGCAGCGTTATCGGTGTCCATCTGCAGCCTTGCCCCAGTGTCCATTGCAGCCTTGTCAGTGGAGCTTTGCCCCAGTGCAGAATTGTCAGTGCAGCCATGTCAGTGCAGCCATGTCAGTGCAGCCATGTCAGTGCAGCCATGTCAGTGCAGCCATGTCAGTGCAGCCTTGTCAGTGAAGCCATGTCAGTGCAGCCTTGCCCCCGTTCAGCCCTTGCCCCCGTTCAGGCCTTGCCCCCGTTCAGCCTTGTTCCCTGCCGACATACACAGCGTATGTGTAAATTTAAATATGACGCCGAGACCGCAGTGACTCGGCGGAGCCGACACATACCCGAGAGTCCTCGGCTTTTCTCGGCTTCGCTTACAGTCCCGCCCAGTCCGGCCCTATGGGCGGGACTGTAGGCGGCGCCGAGAAAAGCCGAGGACTCTCGGGTATGTGTATCTCGGCTCCGCCGAGTCCCTGCAGTCTCGGCGGCGTATTTGAATTTACACACTGCTGTGTATGTCGGCGGCGATCGCGGCAATTGCCGCGATCGCTCCGATCACACACAATTGGGGGGGGAATCGGCCTATAACACGCACCCACGATTTTCCCCTGATTTTCAGGGGAAAAAAGTGCGTGTTATATGCCGATAAATACGGTATATAGGTATATATATATATATATAATTTTTTTTTTTTAATCAGGTTGCACTTTAAAAGATTGAGGTTGACACGTATAAATACAATAGCTGAAACCCCGCATTAGTGGTAGTAATATATCATAATTATATTTATAATTATTGTTATTATTATACAGGATTTATATAGCCGCCAACAGTTTACGCAGCATATATATATTTTATATATATATATATTATTAAATTTTTTTTATATATATTTTTACTTTATTTTATCATGTTGTCATATATTTTTTATTTTTTTTTTATATATAAGTTTTTTATATATTTTTAATATTTTTTTATATATATATATATTTACTATATTTTATCATGTTGCACTTTAAAAGACTGAGGTTGACACGTATAAATACAATAGGTGAAACATCGCATTAGTGGTAATAAAATATCTATCTATCTATCTATCTATATGTATGTATATGGATTAGCTCAGTCATATCGTTTTGAATACTACTTTTTCCTATACATGGTATAGTACATTTTGACTGCGTCAAATCCATTTTGTAAGTGTTTTGCGTTTATTAATATATACATATATAATTTTTGCGCCGGTGACATTTTTTTTTCACAATTTTATTTTAGACAATTGCAGTGCAGGAGATGTTCCCCCCCCCCCCCCCCCCCGTCTTTTGAAGTGTAAGAAGACAATGACTTTCCTAAACCCTATCTCTTGTGAAGAACTAACACTGATTGAGGGAACTGGGGGAAGGGTCTAGCTAGAGCTAAACTACCTAGCACTAAACAGGAGGGAGGGACATAGGGAAAACCAAAATCACATTAGTAAACAAGATGTAGTGTCACAAAACGGCCACTAGATGTCGACAAACAACAGAAAAAAAGATAACTAGCGCGATTCAGTACAACAAAACAATAGCTACTTGCGTGCCTCTTAAGGCCCGTACACACGTTTGGACTTTTTGACAACAAACATGCAAATTAGCCCTGCGGGCCCCCCATCCCAAAGCACCTTGTCCCCATGTTGATGAGGACGAGGGCCTCTTCCCGACAACCCTGGCCGTTGGTTGTCGGGGTCTGCGGGCGGGGGCCCCCTTTAATAAGGGGGCCCCCAGATCCCGGCCCCCCACCCTTTATGAATGAGTATGGGGTACATCGTACCCCTACCAATTAACCTAGGTAAAAAAGTGTTAATAAAAAAACACAGTACACAGGTTTTTAAAGTAATTTATTAGGCAGCTCCGGGGGTCTTCTTCCGACTTCGGGGGTCTCTCCGGCGTCCGGATCTTCTGCCGCTCTTTTGCTAGCGGTGGCCTGGACTTCTGGATCGTCTTCTTCCCTCTTCTCTTCCAGAGATGTTGACACAACGCTCTCTCCAGCTGGAATGCTCTCTGAGCGCTCAGAGAGCATTCCAGCTGGAGAGAGCGTCGTGTCAACATCTCCGGAAGAGAAGAGGGAAGAAGACATTTCTGAAGACTGGGCTCCTCCGCTAGCAAAAGAGCGGCAAAAGAGCAGAAGATAGCGGAGGAGCCCAGCAGAAGGAAGAAGGCACCGGAGAAGAACCAGAGAACGCGGAGACGACACCGGAGAGAGGGAGAAGAGGCCTGAAAGACCCCCGAAGTCGGCAGAAGACCCCCGGAGTGGGAAGAAGACCCCCGGAGCTGCCTAATAAATTACTTTCAAAACCTGTGTCTGCTCGCTCGTCCCCACCCCCTTTTCTGACCGGCCAGGCTGCACGCTCGGATAAGGGTCTGGTATGGATCATGGGGGGACCCCCACGCCGTTTTTTCGGCGTAGGGGGTTCTCCTTAAAATCCATACCAGATCTAAGGGCCTGGTATGCCCCTGGAGGGGAACCCATGCCGTTTTTTTATTTAAAATTTGGCGTGGAGTTCCCCCTCAAGATTCATACCAAACACAGTGCCTGGCATTGGCGGGGATCCAAGTCGGATCCCCGCACCAGTGTGAACCCGGCTCGCTAGGTGTCAATCTCGCCAATAAAAGTGGCGAGATTGACACAGTATCAGACAACAATACAGAAGTTGACCAAGGGGTGGTGGTAAAGAGCTGAAAAACCACGTGATTTGGTGAAAGTTGGCTGGAAAAGTCCTGCCGTCTGTATGCAAGACAAATTTATGGTCAACGCCCTTTGTACAAAAAATCCAAGGGAAAGTTTGTACAAAGTCCTATCGTGTGTATGGGGCTTTTTTTGCAAGCTGTTAATAGGAGGTGGGGGGGAGAGGGGCAGTATGTGTTTTTAATAAGACCTCAGCCAGTTGATGGGGCAACCACCGTAACATCTCTGACCTTCAGTTCGAGAGTCATCCACCAACAAGGCAAGCATTGCCAATTAAAGGGCTATTATTTTAGTAGTAACTATGCATGATGTAGGACCAAAAATTGAAATTCTTGCATAAGCCCAGTTGTGACAGGTCCTCTTTAAGACCAGCTTCATGCAAACTCGTAGGTACTGGGTGGAAAAACGACACCATCATCTCCCTTGCTGCCTGAAAAAAGTACAGCTGAATTCTCTCAGGCTCGCCCCAATCTGAAACGCAATAAAAAGAGACAGTATCTCAAAGGAGTCCAAAGAAAAACATGGCTCTGTTGTGATGACAGTAATTACATTAAATCGGCCCCCGGGGGGAACAAGGGACCTCCTCCCTCCCTCCACCTCCACAGAAGGCCCAAGAAACTTTCCATCTCCTCCCTAGATCCAGAGATTCGGGGTGGTGACGAGCTCACGCTCTATTTAATCCATTTGTATTTATCTCCTTACGATCAGTGAAAAACACTTCTGCGTGCCAAGGCTTTGCTACGCCGGCTTTCGGGAAAAGGTCTCAATGTTGACCAAGTTTGAAAAACAAACAAGTCTAGCTTCTTGGAGGCTCAACTCACAAAGCTTCAACATCCAGGATAAGGGCTCTCTAATTTTTAGTCTTTTGAGTGTCATTTTCAAATCTTATTGGACGCAACCGAAAATAACAGTCACTTTTTAAAAAAAAAGGAGTATAGTTATTGAACTAATCACGCAAACTTGAAGACCTATTAGGATATAAGACAAGTAGGGTGTACATGCTCAGTTTGGGTTCAAGTAGTGGTGGTCCTCCAAAAGGTTTGAGGGGTCATTCTAAAAAAGTTGGAGACTCATAAAGAGGCGTGAGTTATCTAGTGAGTGTTAGCCTTGTGATTTGACCCCACAGACAAAAAACAAACCCCCCCCACCTAGAACTCCCAAACATTATATATTTTTAAAGCAGAGGCACTAGAAAATAAAATGTTGGGTTGCAATTTAAAAGCCCGTTGGTGAACCGAATGACAGGAGCACCTAATGTGGGGCGTTTAAGAATGGGTCAGAGTCCTCAAGATTGACAAACAATAAATTGCTTTAATTCACCAAAAGGCGCATTTCGTGGCTAGGACTCGCCCTTTCCTCAGTTTACGGTGATACACAAATGTTTCACATTTCTCGATGTACCGCACCACCCAAATGTGTCAAACATTTGTGTATCACCATAAATTGAGGAAGTGGTGAGTTATAGCCACGAGACGTGTCTTTTGGTGAACTATAGTTATTTGACACTCGTCATTCCTGAGGACTCTGACCCATCCTAAACACACCACCATTCCCCCAATTGGCGTCAGTTGGGGTAATGGTGCTCTACCATTGCTGCCAGTTTGGGGAATGGTGCCCCACCATTGGTATCGGTGGCAGGAATGGTGCCCAACCGTTGGCTTTGGTGGGAGAAATGGTGCCCCACCGTTGGCTTCGGTGGGAGTAATGATGCCCCACCAAGGCATCAGTGGGAGGAGTGGTGTCCCACCGTTGGCGTTGGTGGGAGGAGCAGTACCCCACCGTTGGCGGGAGGAGCGGTGTCCCACCCTAGGTGTCGTGGGAGGAGCGGTGCCCTACCCTATGGCGTCAGTGGGAGGAGCGGTGCCCCACCCTTGGCGTCGGTGGGAGGAGCGGTGCCCCACCCTTGGCGTCGATGGGAGGAGCGGTGCCCCACCCTTGGCATCGGTGGGAGAAATAGTGCCCTATCGTTGGTATCAATGGGAGGAATAGTGTGCCATAGTTGGTGTAAGTGACAGAAACTATGCCCCACTTTTGCTGACAGTGGGGAGAAATGGTGCCCCATCATTGGCATCGGTGGGAGGAGCGGTGCCCCACCTTGGGCGTCAGTAGGAGGAGCGGTGCCCCACCCTTGGCGTCGGTGGGAGGAGTGGTGCCCCATCATTGGCGCCAGTGGGAGGAGTGGTGCCCCATCATTGGCGCCAGTGGGAGGAGTGGTGCCCCATCATTGGCGCCAGTGGGAGGAGTGGTGCCCAATCATTGGCGCCAGTGGGAGGAGTGGTGCCCAATCATTGGCGCCAGTGGGAGGAGTGGTGCCCAATCATTGGCACCAGTGGGAGGAGTGATGCCCCATCATTGGCGCCAGTGGGAGGAGTGGTACCCCATCATTGGAATCAGTGGATGGAATAGCACTGCATCATTTGTGTCCATTGGGGGGAATTTTGCGTTGTTGTCAGTGTAAGGAATAGTGCCTCAAATCAGTGGGAGCAATAGTGTCCCAAGGGTCAGATAAAATCTAGCCAAGGGCCGTAGTTTGGAGACCACAGCTTTAGATGGACAGCTTTTAGAAGCTGTTAGTGAATGAGTCCTATCGTGCGGGTCTTGATTGGCTTTGTTCTCCAACACTTCGAGAATGAAAGAGAGTTGGAGGCCACTTGCCAAATTGTATATTGTAAGGCACTTGGCTGATTTCCCTTTACCTGTATGGGCCCATCGCTTACTACAAAAAGTTCTCATTTTTCAATATTGCCAAAAAGGAAACTGGTAACACATAAAACGATCTATCAAAGCCAAGTTTAAGCCTATCTACATGGCATCGAGCAAAGTTTTGCAGACCCCTAAAACTGACTTACATTTTTTTTTTCCCCCTCTAAGGTTTAAAGCTTCCTTTGGAGGCAGATCCATGCCCGGCTGGCTCGGGATCACTGGACGACCTGGATAACCGTTTCCCGCAGGCTTTGTCCAGCCCGGAAGAGCGCTGCGCAGCACTGAAGGAGGAGTTTTTGGAGTACCAGAGACGCAGACGGGCAGCGCAAAAACTGAACAGAAAGAGTAAAGACTTTGAAGAATGTTACGAACAAGCCACACTACTCTGACCCCCATCGCTGTTCCTTGAACTCAGTTATCTCGCAACAAGACCACAAGGGACACTGTAACCTCGGGCATTAAAAAAAGTGTGTTTTACCCACAATTCTTTTTAAGCACCACGTTTACCAGTACCTGCTCGTTCTACATCAGGGTTATTATTTTAACCAAACAACTCTTTTATTTTTATTTTTTTAAACAAAAAAAAAAAATTAAACCCTCATCCCACGAGCCACTCCAATACAACCAACCATGGCACTAATCCACAGAAGGCTTTCAAAAATATCAGCAGAATACTGGTGAATCCTTCATCCTTCTCTCTTCTCTTTTTTTTTTTTAAGAGAAAGCTCGTATTTGTCATTTGTAATAAGCTGCAACAAACTGGAAGTTCATGACAACTCTTTTGTTGAGTTGAAGTATTAATCCCATACCCATTAATTGACCAAACCCATAAAGTTTTGGTAAAACATCAAAAAAGGTGATGAGATAATGCAAGTATGAAACCTGTACTTACAGAAAATGCTTTAAGAAATAGAATCTATAGGAAGAGCTGGATAATATAAAAGTTATAGAGTTGGACTAAAAGGTCGGCATGTTTACATATGTAAAGGAATATTTTTTTTTTTTTTAGAAGACGCCTTGATGTCATGGTTCTGTTGAAATGACAGAAGGGCCAATAGTATTCTCTAGATAACAGATGTTTTAAAAAGATGAGCAGCACCTCAAATTTAGAGTCCGAGAAATGTTGGATTGTATTGTGAACTCCCTATGATGTAGTGACAACTATGATCCCAGCTCTTTTGGGTCTAAAGTAGAATTGTACCTATGGGTTGGGGTCCAGTCATGGTCAGGTTTCTGTAGCATGTATCGGGAATCCTTTATTTGGGGGATCCTGTACCATGAGAAACACCGTTTTGGGGTTATTTACTAAAACTGAACTGCAAAGTGCAAAATCTGGTGCAACTCTGCATAGAAACCAATCGGCGTCCAGGTTTTATTGCCAAAGCTTAATTGAACAACGCACCCGTTTTTAGTAAATCTACCCCTTTGAGGCTAGCTGACCATACAGCAATTTAACTGAAAAATGTCCATCTTTGAAACGCTCATTCAGGATTCTAATGGTGGGGTCAACGATTGTTTTCAACCATAGTGACAAGAAAATTCAAAGGGGAAGGATGGAAAAATGTTCTGGTTTCTTATTGGAACAAACTAAATTCCAACTGTGAATTTGACTACCGTTACACAATTATTGTAATGCGCATGAGCTAGGCACACAAGGAACTTTTATACATCTGGGATTCCATTCAAGTAGCAGGTTTGGATGAAATTTTAAGGGCTTTCAAATTAGTTCACTCAATGGCAAGATCAAGTGCTCTGAACATTTTTTTTCGGAATTTCAAACAAAAGTTCAAAATTCTACTGGTGTATGGCCAGCTTAAGAAAAATGACACCTGGTGTCTCATCTCACTTGAGCTTCTTTGGTTGAAAGAGGAAACCTACTAAAATTGACTTACTGGAAAATGTTTTTACAGAGGTGCCCGTTTTTTATTTTTGAGGATGAGGTAGACAACGCAAGCTAGAATGGGATATAGCCCCACATTATGCTTTAGATCAGTGGACTCCAAAACCGTGGCCCGGGGGCAGAATACGACCCTTTGCTTGCCTTTATCTGGCACTATGCCATCAATTATGGGGCATCATTCCCCCTATTGACACCATCAATGGGGCACTATTCTTTCCATTAATACCAGTAATGGGGTACTATTCCTACCGTTGATCCCAACAATGGGGCGCTATTCCTACCATTTAAACCAATGATGGGGCACTGATGCCGGGGCATTTTCTACTCTCACTTGCCACAGTCTGGCTCCCCTAAAGCCTGAAGGACAGGAAACTGACCCTTTGCTTAGAAAGTTTGGAGAAACCTGATTTAGATGGACAGCTTTGAGAAACTGTTGGAGAATTAGGAGCCCCATCATGCAGGTCTTGATGGGCATTGTTCTCCAACACTTCGAGAATAGCAAGTGTCCTCAATATCCAACACTCTTTCAAATGATACATTTTAAAACACTTATCAGATTTCCCTTTACCCGTATGGGCCCATCGCTTTCATTATTGTCAAGGAGGAACCGGTAACATATGAATATATCTATCAAAGCCAAATTTAGGCCTGTCTACATGCCTTTAAGTAAAATTTAAACCTTTTCTGTTTGGCTATCAGAAATGTCAATGGCTAATCCAGGAATTACGAAATAGGTCTCAAAGTTTATGAGTTCAATGTCCTGCCTCACAAAGACACAGTTGCTAGAAAGTTGGATGTGTGCTTTAAGTAGCAACGTAAATGGCTGAATTATAGATTAGGGCAACTGACACCTCTTTGGTATTGGAGGTCGTCCAGACCCCCATGTTGGGCTGGCAGCATTTCAAGTCAAGACGTAGTGTATATTTTAACTGCTCCTGGAATGTGGTTCTACACATCTTACTACAACCACAGATGGAAAAGAAATTGTAGTGACCTTGATCCAGAAGAGCTTTTCTACAGGAAGGGGCTCCCCTGGGGATGTGGAACAGCAGCTGAAACCTATCATCCCTTTCCTCCTTCCTTCCCAGCTTGTTGTAAGCTTGGCTGTATTGCCCATGATCAGCCACCCTCTTCTAACTATTCTGTTAAATGTAACACCTTCTGCTAAATCCTTGATTTGAGAAAATATAAACCATATATAAAATATATAAACTTTGCTGGGGCCAAATTTACAGAAGTGACATTTTTTACTACAAAAACAAACCAGGTCTTAAAAACTGACGTATTTGCGGTACAATTCACAAACACGATTTGCGAAAAAGGCCAATTTTTACGAGAGGTCTTAGATCCTTCGGCTTTATAGCTATGAAGGACGTGACTGGTTTCTAAAGTTTTTAATTGTTTAAAGCTTTGTGTTTTTTATTTTTGACTACCGGTTTTGTACCCACAACCAAAGCAGACATTTTGTTAGCCAAAACCAGAATTTCTTCTTGGTAGGACAGAGTCGAAACCAGAAGTACTTCTTGGTAGGACAGATTCAAAACAAGAAGTACTTCTTGGTAGGACAGAGTCAAAACTGGAAGTACTTCTTGGTAGAACAGAGTCAAAATCAGAAGTGTTTCTTGGTGGGACAAAGTCAAAATCAGAAGTGTTTCTTGGTGGGACAGAGTCAAAACCAGAAGTACTACTTGGTAGAACAGAGTCAAAATAGGAAGTACTTCTTGGTAGGACATAGCCGAAACCAGAAGTACTTGGTAGGGCAGAGCCAAAAACCAAAATTACTTCTTGGTAGGTCAAAGCCAAAACTGAAATTACTTCTTTGTAGGGCAAAGCTGAAACTGAAATTACTTCTTGGTAGGGCAGAGCCGAAACCAGGATTATGGTACTTCTTGGTAAGACGGGGCTGAAATGGCTGTGGGAGACAGGTACACTTTACTGGACTTTCAATGTAAGATGAACTACTGGAGATTTTAAAGGATTTTTCAAGCAACACCTTTAATGCATTGGTCCCTTTTTAATGATTGTAGTGTAAGACTAAAGGGCCTTGGACAGGATGATCATTTGTAGTTATGTTGATGCAAAGATTTGCCATTACGAATGCCAAGAATGCAACTCCTGCTACCAGCTCAAATCACAATTTTATCTGCTCTTGTTCTAAAGTTTCCCAGACTACTGAAAGTATTTTTTTTTTGCTGCAGAATACCCATAAAGGGTCTATTTATAAAAAAATATCTGCAAATGTCTCTAGCACAAATGTCATGAATAAATCACTGTAATTTGTGTAATGAATTTGCTGCCTATGATCCATAGTGGTAACATTGTGTTATCTTCCCGATTATTTCATGGAAAATACTGCATCATGGCCACTAGATGGAGCTGATGATCATAGGAAGTAAAACACACAAATTATGCCAATTGCTCATGATGGCTGTTTAAATGCTTGAAGCCAGCAGAAGACTCAACCCATCAGAGACCACCTAGAACTGAAATATCAGTTTTGAGGGGACTGACCCTTTAAATCAGCAGGTTATAATATTGTGACAAGCTTGTAGAAAACTGAACCTTAAAAAAGGAGAACTCCACTAAGCAATGCCTACATCCAAACAGAAATACAGCCAATTCACCAAAAAAAAAAAAACAATCCTTTATGTGAAAAAATTGCCATTTATGCAATTTCTATGAGCAAAAAAAAAAAAAAGTAGCCATGTGTAACCACGCCTTCTCCTGGTCATAACATTAGTGGGACGGGCACAAATAATTCAATAACTGCCAATGGTCTTAAAGGAGGATGGCATAGACACAGAACTGTTGCTGTCTGGTGTAGGTCAGTGGGTCAGTTTCCATATTAGGGGCCCTTGCCGGTTCAGTAACAGATTCTAATTTTGGGATGGTGACTATCTGAAGAATAAAACGCCTTTAAATGGCATATAAAAAGTATTTGCTTAGGTCAGAGTTCTTCTGTAAGAAGCTGTTCGATGTGTGCGAGGTGCTGCTGTGACCATTGTTGTAGAGTTGACAGTAGAACTGGAAGACGTGCTATACTGTTAAGTATTTTAAATGCCTGGCCTAGTTAAGGGGGGATGAAATTTCTTCTGTCCGAGTTTGCTCTCATTTGCGCATCACCTCTTTTTGCATACTTATTTAGTAAAGCAGTGCAGGGACTTTGCACATTGCTATTTGCCTTAGTAAAAAAGCCCAACAGTTTGTTCTTATCTTTTGTGCTCATTTCTCACTGTATCTTCTTATTGGGCACCTGGCCTCAAGGCCAATTTTGTCTCACCACTATTCCACACAACCCTACGTCCATCGTCATCCACCTGTAGACTGACATTCATCAATTTTCTTCACCCTCCCTTTTCATATCTTCCTTTATCTCCTGGTCTTAAATTGGTTCCAGCTGCTTACTTGCCCATTCCTGAAAGTCTTTGCTACCTTGCCCTGTCCATGTTTTCTTCTTGCTGGCCTTGCATTCCATCCCAATAAAGGCCCTTCAGACTCTTCTTAATGGACCTGTTAACCCTCACATTTGTTCCACTTGCCACTCCTCAAAAATCGTTTTACCTTTCCCTTCCCTACCATTTTTTCCCCTTTGCTGATCTTTGAATCCTGTGATTTTATAAGCCCTATAGAACCTTCTTAAGAGACCCAGTATTCCACACAGCCCTATCTCCATTGTCACGCACCTGTAGGCTGACATTCTCCATTCTTCACTAGGCTCTCATTTCAAGTCCCCTTTTACCACCTGGTTGTTAATTGATTCCAGTTGTTTACATGCCTACTCCTCAAAGTTCTACCATTCCCTTCTCCACCCTTTAGGTTCCTTGCTGGTCATTACCTTAGATGCTGATATAAGTCTTTAGAACCTTCTTTAGAGTACCTGGCCTCGAGGTATGTTTTGTCTCACCACTATTTCACACAGCCCTACCTGTAGGCTTACAGTCTCCATTCTTCAACAGTCTCTTTTTGAGTTTTCCTTTACCACCTTGTCTTAAATTGTTTCCAGTTTACCTGTCTAATCCTCAAAGTTCTTTTCTACCTTTTCCCTTCCCCTGCCTTTTTTTCCCTTGCTGGTCTTTGGCTCACATGCTAATAAAAGCCTTCTAGAACAGTGGTCATCAACCCTGTCCTCAGGGCCCACTAACAGGCCAGATTTTATGTATTACCTTGGGGAGATGCAGATTAGAATACTGCAATCACTGAGCAGCAAATGATATCACCTGTGATGTATTTCAGTTATCTTGCAAACCTGGCCTGTTAGTGGGCCCTGAGGACAGGGTTGATGATCACTGCTCTAGAACATTCTTTGACGGACCTTTGTTTGGCACCCACAATTCCACACAGCCCAGTCTCCATTGTCCTACACCTGTAGGCTGACATTCTCCATTCTGCACCAGCCTCTCTTTTCCAGTCTCACTTTACCACCTGGTTGTTAATTTATTCCAGTTGTTTACTTGCCAACCCCTCAAAGTTCTCTCTATCATTCCCTTCCCCACCCCTTTTGTCTTTTGCTGGCCTTTGCCTCAGATGCTGATACATGCCGTTTAGAACCTTCTTTAGAGCACATTAAGTTTTTTTTTTTTGTCTAGCCACTATTCCACAAAGTCATATCTCCATTATCATCCACCTGTAGGCTGATGTTCTCCGTACTTCACCAGCCTCTCTTTTTACTCCTCACATTACCACCTGATCTTAAATTGGTTCCAGCTGTTTACTTGCCTATTCCTCAAAGCCCTTCCTACCTTTGCCTTCTCTGCCCATGTTTTCCACTTGCTGGCCTTTGCCTCAGATGCTGATATAAGCTAATTAGAAGCTTCTTTAGAGCACATGGCCTCAAGGTTTGTCTCACCACTATTCCCCTCAGCCCTATCTCCATTATCATCCACCTGTAGGCTGACACTCTCCATTCTTCACCAGCTTCTCTTTTTACATCTCCCTTTACCGCCTGGTCTTAAATTGGTTCCAGCTATTTACTTGCCTATTTCTCAACGTCCTTCCTACCTTTACCTTTTCTGCCCATGTTTTTCTCTTGCTGGCCTTTGCCTCCCATAAAGACCCTTCAGACTATTCCTAATAGGCCTTTAAACCCTGTGGCCCATTAAGTCCCACCATTATGACCCTTTAAGTCCCTCCACTACTCTTTGTTGCCCTTTTTCAAATTGTATCTAAAGCCAAAAGTATATAAATTTTTTTTTGTTTAGTGTGTGGAAATGGTAAAACCCCAGATTTGAGGTTTGAATTTGATTCACCATCTTTGTCTCCATTGTCGCCAGGACATAAACAGGTGGGAAATACTACATTTTACAGTTGTCACCAGAACAGGAATAGTGGGGGAAATCTTCAAATCTGACACTTGTTCCGGTGATGGGAATTCTCACTTTGTAGAGATTTATTTAATTTCCAGTTGTGTCTCCAGGAAAGTGGAAGGACATTTTCTCATTGGGTCAAAATATGCCAGGGTGTTAATCAGTTCCGAATCTACCCAAGGTTAAAAAATAAAAAAAAGTAGATCTAGATATACTTAGTATTACAAAATTTCCATTTTCTTCACTCACAGTGTCCACATAGAAAAAAAATGCTGTTGACTATTCCTTATTCTAGCCATAAAATAAAATTGTCTCTAGATAAACTTTAATCCTACAAAACTTGCCATTTTCTTCACTTTCACATTTACAAAATTCCCATTTCCTTTACAGTGTCCAAATCGTTTTACAGTATTTTTCTTAATTCTATTAATTATATTGCCTCTTTCTCGATATCTAGACCACCAGTGATGTCTAGTCACTGGTAACCATTCCTTACTCTACCTATAACAAAAAATAAAATAAAAAATTGTCTCTAGATAAAGTTTAATCAAACAAAATGTCCCATTTCCTTCACTTTCACATTCATAAATGTCCCCTTTTTCCTTCACAGTGTCCAAATTGTTTTACCCAATTCTCTTTAATTTTATTTTTTACATGAAAAATTGTATTGCCTCTTTCTCGATATCTAGGCCACCAGTGACATCTAGTCCTTTCCGCCCATGTCTGTTATATCTAAGTACTTCCTCTCTCCCTTCCTTTCTTTGCTATCAGACTGTTGTAGGAATTTTCCCCTTCTTTTTTGACTGTGGACATTCCTTTAAAAAAAAATAACAGATAGTAAAAACTTTTAGGCGATGTCCCTAAAATCCAAGGAAGTTCTTATATCGCAAACAATACAATCCCAAAGAAAACATACAGGGAAGACCAATTCTTTTATACTCTTATCTTCCCTCAAACCTTTTTTGTTTTTTTGTTTTTTTTGTTTTTTTTTTTTAGAAAAATTTAGCATTTTCTGTATAAAAAGAATTGTTGATAAAGATTTTTTTTTTTTTTACGCATCTGGTACCAATGAAAATTTTCTGGTATTGTAAAAATAATGCAATGTATGTATAGAGAAAAAGAAAATACAAGATATTTTTATAGGACAAATTTTTTTGCTATTTTGGGAGATTTCTGTGGTTATAAAAAATAAAAATCATTAAATAAGTACACTTTACCATGGCGGTGTCGGCTCCACTTTTATTCATGTGTGTCTGCATTTTTTTTCCATTTCTACATGCGTTTGATGTGGATTGTGAATTACATGTGGGTTACGTTAGCCGAAATCAGTTACCTAATTATCCTTCTCCGTTTACTGGATTTAATTATCTGAGCTGAATTAAAACCGGCCCTCCAAGCTAACGAAATGCTAAATAAACGGCGGAAAAAAGACCTGCCAAATGATGCATAATTCTGTTCGGCCAGTATTGTGACCTAGGCACAGCTGCCAGACAGCGCAGCCAGGCTAGTGACCACACTTTTCTGTATTGCATTTAAGGAGTAGGGCTTGGTCATACTTAATAGGCAGCCCTTTACCATGTGGAGTGTCTCTATGGATCCCCGGAGTATCCAAAGCGCAAAGGGTCAAAGTGCAACAAGTTTATAAGTCCAGTATAGATATGTTACTCTAGGTGTTGAAGAAGGAGTTTTGAGCCCTTAAAACATAATGGCTTTACCTGATGAAGGAGGAGTTGGAAGCCCCCAAAATGGGTTGGCTTAACCTACAGATAAAGGAGATGTTTCGAGCCTCCAAAACATGTTGGCATTGCATTCCGATTAAGTGGGATTTGTAAGCCCCTGAAAAGTATTGGCTTTACCTAGTGATGAAGGAGGAGTTGTGAGCCCTCAAAACATGTTGACTTTACCTACTGATGAAAGAGTCCTTGTAAATGTGTTGTGAGCCCCCAAATCATGTTGACTTTACCTACTGCTAAAAGGGGAGTTGTGAGCCCTTGAAATGTGTTGGCTTTACCTATTGATGAAGGAGGGAGCTGTGAGTCTCTAAAGGTGTTAACTTTACCTACTAATGAAGGGGGCATTGTGATCCCCCCAAAACGTGGTATTGTTACCTACTGATGAAGGGGGACTTCTGAGCCCCTGAAACGTGCTGGCTTTACCTACTGATGAAGGGGATTTTGTGAGTCTTCGAAATGTGTTGGTTTTACCTATTGAAAAAGGGGGGGAAGTTGGGAGTCCCCGAAAGCCCCGACTTTACGTACTAAGAAAGGGGATGTTATGAGCCCCCAAACCATGTTGACTTTACCTACTACTGAAAGGAGAGTTGTGATCCCTTGAAATGTGTTGGCTTTACCTATTGATAAAAGAGGGAGTTGTGAGCCCTCTAAAGGTGTTAACTTTACCTACTAATGAAGGGGGTGTTGTGATCCCCCCAAAACGTGTTGGCGTTATCTACTGATGAAGGGGACTTCTGAGCCCCTGAAATGTGTTGGCTCTACATACTGTTGAATAGGGAGTTGTGAGTTCCCAAAATGTGTTGACTTTACCTACTGATAAAGGGGGAGTTGTTTTAGTATATTGTATGTGTAATTTATATATATATATATATATATATATATATATATATATATATATATATATATATATATATATATATATATATATATATATAAATTTATTTAAGGTACTTATATAGCGCCGTCAATTTACTCAGCGCTTTACATACACATTGTACATTCACATCGGTCCCTACCCTCAAGGAGCTTACAATCTAAGGTCCCTAACTCACATTCATATACTAGGGCCAATTAAGATAGAAGCCAATTAACCTACCAGCATGTCTTTGGAGTGTGGGAGGAAACCCACGTAGGCACAGGGAGAACATGCAAACTCCAGGCAGGTAGTGTTGTGGTTGGGATTCGAAACTGCGACCCTTTTTACTGCTAGGCGAGAGTGCTATCCACTACACACATATATATATATATATATATATATATATATATATATATATAAATATAATAGTTGTGAGCCCCCAAACCGTGTTGGCTTTTCCAACTGATGAAGAGGGAGTTGTGAGCCCCCAAAACCTGTTGTCTTTTCCTATTGATGAAGGGGGACTTGTGAGTGGCCGAAACGTATTGACTTTACCTACTGATGATGAAGAGGGAGGTATAAGCCACCAAAACTTGTTGGCGTCATCTAGTGATAAAGGGAGAGTTAGCCCCTGAAACATGTTGACTTGCCTAATGGTGAAAGGGAAGTTGTGAGCCCCTTTAAAAGTGTTGGCTTTACTTACTAATGAAAGAGGAGTTATGAGCCCCTGAAATGTCCTGGATTTACCTACTGATGAGGAGGCAATTGTGAGCCCACATCATGGCCAACATCATTCAACCCACTTTCTCTGAGTCATCCAGGATGAGCCCCCAGCTGGTAACTGGACAGTGGAAGGAGAAGCAGCACAATGACAAGCTCATCCCTCTGTTACTCTGCTCTTACCTCCTATCAGCATGCTTATTTGTAGCACACGGCTCCCAGAAAAAACCCTATGGGAGAAGATGGCGAACAATGTATTTTCTAAGAAATTAAAATGGTACAGTATAAAAATAAGTCAGCTCTGAATAGAACAGGGGTAGGCAACCCCCGGAACGCAAAGCCTCTTGTCGGCACTCGACTCCCTCCCCATCAGCAGAGCAGTGCAGCGAAGAGTCAGTGAGACACTAATGCCTTCCAATTTCAGAATTCCCCACCTGCACTGAGGGGGGAGGCACTGTGCCCCCACACATTGTAAAAGATGGGAAACATTGGTTCTCTAACGTTGATCGTCAGCTTTTATGATGGGGAAGAGATTGGGTTCTGCAAGGGGGGGGGGGGTGCGGCCCCTGTTTCCAGGAGGAGGAGGACTGTCATTGGCCACTGCTAAAGTCAATCACAGTCCTGCTAGCCCCGCCCACCATCTGGAGGAAGATGACTTGCTTGGTTGCCACTACCAATCTCAGAAAGAAGGAATTTCACTGATTGAGAAAACCACAATCAGGTGACAGTTTGTGGAATTACTGTTGAGCTTCTGGGAACTTTGTTGAAATTATTCCTGAACCTTTGCATCACTTACTACTGAACCCCGGCACTCTGTGTCCCTTTAAGCCACAGACAGTAGCGCAATGAAAGTCGCACCCAACTTTTCCTGTGGTGCAGAGCGCCACACTTTTTCCTCAGCTGCGGGGGGCCCCAACCTTTTTATCCTGCACACAGGCCCACTGCTTTCAGAAAATGCCCCTGACCTGAGCTCATCATTGCGCATCCATTCCAGTTGCTTGTATGTGACATCACTTACATCCCATACATCCCATACATCCCATACATCACATAGAAGCACGTGGGCTGGATGTGAGAGTTGGATCAGCAGGACGGAGTGTGCCAAGACAGGTAGATGTGTCTCATCTCTGCTTCCTTTCACCACTCTGCATATCACACATATCATAGATGAGAAGAGGGTTCAGAGGTGGGACAGAAGAGCAGGAGGGTACAGTGTTGGGGCAGATGTGCAGGGAGGTACAGTAGTGGAATAAGGGGGTTCAGCGGTGGGTCAGAAGAACAGGGGAGTGCAGAGGTGAGACAGATGAGAAAGCGGGTTACAGTGGCGGGGCAGATGGGTTCCGTGTTAGGACAGATGAGAAGGTGATTCAGTAGTGAGACAGAAGAGCATGGGGATACGTTGGTGGAGCAGATGTGCAGGGAGGTACAGCTGTGGGGCAGATGAGAAAAGGGTGTACATTGAGGGGGCAGATGAGAAAAGGGTGTACATTGATGGGGCAGATGAGAAAAGGGGGTACATTGAGGGGGCAGATGAGCAAGGGGGTACAGTGGTGGGGCAGATGTGCAGGAGGTACAGTGATGGGAGGGATGTGAAGGGGGTTCAGTGGTGGGACAGATGAGAAGGGGGTTACAGTGGTGGTAAATATGAGCAGGGGGGATTCAGTGTTGGGGCAGATGAGAAGGGGTTTCAGCAGTGGGACAGAATAGCAGGGGGGTACAGCGGGGTTGGGCAAATGTGAAAGGAGGTGCATTGGTGGGACAGATGTGCAGGGGGTTACAGTGGTTGGGCAGAAGAGCAGGGGGTACAGAGTTGAGGCAGATGTACAGGGGGGGGGTACAGTGGTGGGGCAGAGGATAAAGGAGGTACATTGGTGGGACAGATGAGCAGAGAAAAAAGGAGGTACATCAGTGGAACACATGAGCACGTGGTTACAGCGAGGGGGCAGAAGAGCAGGGGGAACAGAGGTGGAATAGATGTGCAGGAGGTACAGTGGTGGGGCAGATGAGAAAGGGGGTTACAATGGTGGGGCAGATGAGCAGATAAGTTCAGTGTTAGGATAGATGAGAAGATGGTTCAGAGTTAAGACAGAAGAGCATGGGGGTATGGCGGTGGAGCAGATGTGCAGGGAGGTACAGTGGTGGGGTAGATGAGCAGGGGGTTACATTGGTGGGACAGAAGAGCAGGGTGGTACAGTGGTGGGGTAGATGTGCAGGGTAGCAGAGTGGTGGGGCAAATGTGCAGTGTAGTACAATGGTGGGGCAGATGTGCAGGGGGGTACAGAGTTGAGGCAGATGTGCAGGGTGGCACAGTGGTGGGGTAGATGTGCAGGGTAGTACAGTGATGGGGCAGAGGTGCAGGGTGGCACAGTGGTGGGGCAGATGTGCAGGGTGGTACAGTGGTGGGGCAGATGTGCAGGGTAGTTCAGTGATGGGGCAGAGGTGCAGGGTAGTACAGTGATGGAGCAGATGTGCAGGGGGGTTACAATGGTGGGGCAGATGTGCAGGGGGGGTTACAGTGGTGGGGCAGATGTGCAGGGTGGCACAGTGGTGAGGTAGATGTGCAGGGTGGCACAGTGGTGAGGTAGATGTGCAGGGTGGCACAGTGGTAAGGCAGATGTGCAGGGTGGCACAGTGGTAAGGCAGATGTGCAGGGTAGCACAGTGATGGGGCAGATGTGCAGGGGGTTACAGTGGTGGGACAGATGTGCAGGGGGGCACAATGGTGGGACAGATGTGCAGGGTGCACAGTGGTGGGGCAGATGTGCAGGGGGTTACATTGGTGGGACAGAAGAGCAGGGTGGTACAGTGGTGGGGTAGATGTGCAGGGTAGCAGAGTGGTGGGGCAAATGTGCAGTGTAGTACAATGGTGGGGCAGATGTGCAGGGGGGTACAGAGTTGAGGCAGATGTGCAGGGTGGCACAGTGGTGGGGCAGATGTGCAGGGTAGTACAGTGATGGGGCAGAGGTGCAGGGTGGTACAGTGATGGGGCAGATGTGCAGGGTGGTACAGTGGTGGGGCAGATGTGCAGGGTGGTACAGTGGTGGGGCAGATGTGCAGGGTAGTACAGTGATGGAGCAGATGTGCAGGGGGGTTACAATGGTGGGCAGATGTGCAGGGGGGTTACAGTGGTGGGGCAGATGTGCAGGGTGGCACAGTGGTGAGGTAGATGTGCAGGGTGGCACAGTGGTGAGGTAGATGTGCAGGGTGGCACAGTGGTGAGGTAGATGTGCAGGGTGGTACAGTGGTAAGGCAGATGTGCAGGGTAGCACAGTGATGGGGCAGATGTGCAGGGGGGTTACAGTGGTGGGACAGATGTGCAGTGGGCACAGTGGTGAGGGAAGATGTGCAGGGTGGTTACAGTGGTGGGACAGATGTGCAGGGGGCACAGTGGTGGGACAGATGTGCAGGGTAGTACAGTGGTGGGACAGATGTGCAGGGTGACAGTGATCTGAGGTGTGGAGTTGCAGGATGTTAATTTCTCACTACTAAAGTAGTTTTCAGCATTTACTTTATAAAAAATCCTTTACGTGATTGAGAAGTGTGAAGTTGACCTTTTTTTTGTTATAAAATCGGCACACTCAATTTCTTTGAAAACATTTTTCGGCACACTGCGCTCAACGTTACCTCCCCTGGAATAGAATGTATGAACACCCAAGAAGCAGCTACGTATTGTATTTATCTTTGGGGTGAAACATTTGGAAGCAACTTCCCGCCAGGCGACAAATGGATACTGCAAGCGATTTCTGTTACACAAATGCTGGTCTAGTCCAGATAAGACTTGAAGAAGAAGAATGATGCAGAACGATGTAAAAGCTGAAAAAATCTATTTAAACAGCTCAGTATTAATGAGCCGTGATTGAGGAATATTATTTTTGGTGGTAATGAGGTGTGCGAAATGAAGCGGTACCATGGAAGGCAGTGACCCCACCAGTGACACCAATGACGGGGGATGGGCTTAGCAAATTTAAGTGAAACTTAAAGGCCGGGGAACAGCGAAATGCACAAACTAAACATCAGCATACACTCATACTACATACTCAGATACAAGTCTAAGAATTTCGTCAAGCTAATGTTCAGCGTATCTAACTCCCAAGAACAAAAATGTTATATATTGATGCTTAGCAATATATAAATGGGGTGTCTGCATTTGTTTTTCTTTTTTTTTTCAGCCTTAATCTCCTTAATTTTTACTTGGTGATCCTGCCAGTAACGCACTTCCTGTGCGCAGGTACTGAGTTTCCAGGTCTGTACACCTGCTTTGCCCGTTATGAGGGGTTCCCACCGTCCCTGTGCTGAGTTCCCAGGTCTGTACACCCGCTGTGCCCATTATGAAGGGTTCCCACCATCCCTGTGCTGAGTTCCCAGGTCTGTACACCCGCTGTGCCCATTATGAGGGGTTCCCACCATCCCTGTGCTGAGTTCCCAGGTCTGTACACCCACTGTGCCCATTATGAGGGGTTCCCACCATCCCTGTGCTGAGTTCCCAGGTCTGTACACCCGCTGTGCCCATTATGAAGGGTTCCCACCATCCCTGTGCTGAGTTCCCAGGTCTGTACACCCGCTGTGCCCATTATGAGGGGTTCCCACCATCCCTGTGCTGAGTTCCCGGGTCTGTACACCCGCTGTGCCCATTATGAGGGGTTCCCACCATCCCTGTGCTGAGTTCCCAGGTCTGTACACCTGCTGTGCCCATTATGAGGGGTTGCCACCATCCCTGTGCTCAGTGCTTATTAATATTATCATACAGGATTTATATAGCGCCAACAGTTTACGCAGCACTTTACAATATAAAAAGGGAGACAGTATTGTTGCAATACAATAAAATACAAAGGGGGGCCCTGCTTATGGCCAGGAGATCTCACGTCCAAGACATATAAGAAGTCAGGAGCCTACTTGACCCAATGGGCTCCACCTGTAACTGAACTATCACTTTTGGGTGGAGTGGCTCTTATACAGGCAGTCCCCGAGTTACGAACACCCGAGTTACGGACGACTCCTACTTACGAACGGCCTCAAATGCCGGCCACTTGTGCTCCACGCTGGTCCTGGATACCTCCGGACACATCCCATACTGCAGTACTACATGTACTGCATGCCCAGAAGAGCACCAGATAACATAACAAGCACCCGGAACATCCCACATCGATGCACAGGAGGACGTTACACTTACAAATGCAGTGTTGTGACTTACTATCAACTTCGAGTCAGGTCCATAAATATTGGGACATCGACACAATTCTAATCTTTTTGGCTCTATACACCACCACAATGGACTTGAAATGAAAGGAACAAGATGTGCTTTAACTGCAGACTTTCAGCTTTAATTTGAGGGTATTTACATCCAAATCAGGTGAACGGTGTAGGAATTACAACAGCTTGTATATGTGCCTCCCACTTTTTAAGGGACCAAAAGTAATGGGACAATTGGCTGCTCAGCTGTTCCATGGCCAGGTGTGTGTTATTTCCTCATTAGCCCATTTGCAAGGAGAAGATAAAAGGTCCAGAGTTCATTTCAAGTGTGCTATTTGCATTTGGAATCTGTTGCTGTCAACTCTCAATATGAGATCCAAAGAGCTGTCACTATCAGTGAAGCAAGCCATCATTAGGCTGAAAAAACAAAACAAACCCATCAGAGAGATAGCAAAAACATTAGGTGTGGCCAAATCAACTGTTTGTAACATCCTTAAAAAGAAAGAACGCACCGGTGAGCTCAGCAACACCAAAAGACCCGGAAGACCACGGAAAACAACTGTGGTGGATGACTGAAGAATTCTTTCCCTGGTGAAGAACACACCCTTCACAACAGTTGGCCAGATCAAGAACACTCTCCAGGAGGTAGGTGTATGTGTGTCAAAGTCAACAATCAAGAGAAGACTTCATCAGAGTGAATACAGAGGGTTCACCACAAGATGTAAACCAGTGGTGAGCCTCAAAAACAGGAAGGCCAGATTAGAGTTTGCCGAACAACATCTAAAAAAGCCTTCACAGTTCTGTAACAACATCCTATGGACAGATGAGACCAAGATCAACTTGTACCAGAGTGATGGGAAGAGAAGAGTATGGAGAAGGAAAGGAACTGCTCATGATCTAAAACATACCACCTCATCAGTGAAGCATGGTGGTGGTAGTGTCATGGCGTGGGCATGTATGGCTGCCAATGGAACTGGTTCTCTTGTATTTATTGATGATGTGACTGCTGAGAAAAGCAGCAGGATGAATTCTGAAGTGTTTCGGGCAATATTATCTGCTCATATTCAGCAAAATGCTTCAGAACTCATTGGATGGCGCTTCACAGTGCAGATGGACAATGACCCGAAGCATACTGTGAAAGCAACCAAAGAGTTTTTTAAGGGAAAGAAGTGGAATGTTATGCAATGGCCAAGTCAATCACCTGACCTGAATCCGATTGAGCATGCATTTCACTTGCTGAAGACAAAAATGAAGGGAAAATGCCCCAAGAACAAGCAGGAACTGAAGACAGTTGCAGTAGAGGCCTGGCAGAGCATCACCAGGGATGAAACCCAGCGTCTGGTGATGTCTATGTGTTCCAGACTTCAGGCTGTAATTGACTGCAAAGGATTTGCACCCAAGTATTAAAAAGTGAAAGTTTGATGGATGATTGTTAATCTGTCCCATTACTTTTGGTCCCTTAAAAAGTGGGAGGCACATATACAAACTGTTGTAATTCCTACACCGTTCACCTGATTTGGATGTAAATACCCTCAAATTAAAGCTGAAAGTCTGCAGTTAAAGCACATCTTGTTCCTTTCATTTCAAATTCATTGTGGTGGTGTATAGAGCCAAAAAGATTAGAATTCTGTAGATGTCCCAATGTTTATGGACCTGACTGTACGAAAAAACCTACAGTCCCTACTGTGTTTGTAACTCGGGGACTTCCTGTACCTGAAGCCTTAAAGAGGCTTAAGCCTAATACCTCTAAGAGGCTCATTGACTGGCCCATGGCCCATTAGTTTCTCTTGGCCATATCAGTAGTGGCAATAAAATGCTTCCTCTATTCCTTCCTGAGGTCTCCTGCAGAAAAGTCTGAGCCAGATCAGGGCTTACGTTGGCTGTCTGGAGAGAAGGGAGGATGGAGGAGGGGGGATGAGGATGGAGGAGGGGGGATGAGGATGACGTGGTATCCCCCTTACCTCCTCTCCTATTCTCTCATGTCATGGTTTTGGCTCATACTGCCTCATCTCATAGACATGTGTTTCCTCTTTTCCCATATATGGGCATTTTCAGGCTTCTGGCGTCACCCAGGCCTGGCTATGGCGAGTCCAGCGGAGGAGAGCTGGAATGTGGCTGGGGGAGAGGGGGACCAGGAGGGCACCGAGGAGGGGGGGGAGCAGGTGCTGCTGGCTTCCTATAGGAACCGTACAAAACCTGGAGGAATGCGCTGTACGTCACAAAAGTATCCAACATTTCAAAATCATTTCCAAAAACACTTTTCTAATGAATTATGTTTTTGTTGTGTGTGCGATCATGTTTAGTGTACAGCTATATATTTTTTTATAATTAAAAATGTACAGTATATACTCTATGTATACTTTTTTTATTCATTAAAAAATATTATTATTATGATTAAATACGATTTTATAAAACTACTAAAAAAATGTTTTTATATCTATCTATAGATAGATAGATATATTTAGCTAGAGAGAGAGAGAGAGAGAGAGAGAGAGAGAGAGAGAGAGAGAGAGAGAGAGAGAGAGAGAGAGAGAGAGAGATATCTATCTATAGATAGATATATATATATATATATATATATATATATATATATATATATATATATATATATATCTATCTATAGATAGATAGATAGATAGATAGATAGATAGATATCATCTATATATAGATATATCTATATATAGATAGATATATACAATTTTTGTTTACATCTTTTATAATCATTTTTAATTACATTTTTTATAATATATTTAAAAAATGTAAATAAAAATTATATACATACACATATACACACACACACAGTATCTCACAAAAGTGAGTACACCCCTCACATCTTTGTAAATATTTTCTTCTATCTTTTCATGTGACAACACTGAAGAAATGACACTTGTCTACAATGTAAAGTAGTGAGTGTACAGCTTGTATAACAGTGTAAATTTGCTGTCCCCTCAAAATAACTCAACACACAGCCATTAATGTCTAAACCGCTGGCAACAAAAGTGAGTGCACCCCTAAGAGAAAATGTCCAAATTGGGCCCAATTAGCCATTTTCCCTCCTCGGTGTCATGTGACTCGTTAGTGTTACAAGGTCTCAGGTGTGAATGGGGAGCAGGTGTGTTAAATTTGGTGTTATCGCTCTCTCTCATACTGGTCACTGGAAGTTCAACATGGTACCTCATGGCAAAGAACTCTCTAAGGATCTGAAAATAAGAATTTTTGCTCTACATAAAGATGGCCTAGGCCAGTGATCGTGAACCTTGGCACCCCAGATGTTTTGGAACTACATTTCCCATGATGCTCATGCACTCTCCAGTGTAGTTGAGCATCATGGGTACAAAAATTTCAGGTGTACCAAGACACCCCCCACATGTGTCCCCACTCACCAAATCACAATGACACCCAGCTTTGCAGTCTGGGAGTCAATATAGGCTTATAGCGATATCCAGAGAATGTTGCAGGATGGCAGGTTCACTGATGAGATGATAAACGATCCTTCAACGTTAATACTCAGCCATACAAAAACAGGTACCCAAAGATTAAGAAAAAGGGGGGACCAATAGTGAAGTATGCTAAGATTGAAAATTTATTGCGCATAAAAGGTTATACGTACAAAAGTAAGTTAAAATCAGGCATTGAAATGATCAGAGAAGTGCGTCGTGTCAATGCATTTCGCCCTCCCACAGGGCGTCATCAAAGGACCATTTCATGGGAAATGTAGTTCCAAAACATCTGGGGTGCCAAGGTTCGCCATCACTGGCCTAGGCTATAAGAAGTGAAAATGTTCAAATTGGGCCCAAAGTGTCAATATTTTGTGTGGCCACCATTATTTTCCAGCACTACCTTAACCCTCTTGGGCATGGAGGTCACCAGAGCTTCACAGGTTGTCACTGGAGTCCCCTTCTACTCCTCCATGATGACATCACAGAGCTGGTGGATGTTAGAGACCTTCCACTCCTCCACCTTCCGTTTGAGGATGCCCCACAGATGATCAATAGGGTTTAGGTCTGGAGACATGCTTGGCCAGTCCATCACCTTTACCCTCAGCTTCTTTAGCAAAACAGTGATCATCTTGGAGGTGTGTTTGGGGTCGTTATCATGTTGGAATACTGCCCTGCGGCCCAGTCTCTGAAGGGAGGGGATCATGCTCTGCTTCAGTATGTCACAGTACATGTTGGCATTCATGGTTCCCTCAATGAACTGTAGCTCCCCAGTGCTGGCAGCACTCAGCCCCAGACCATGACACTCCCACCACCACGCTTGACTGTAGGCAAGACACACTTGTCTTTGTACTCCTCACCTGGTTGCCACCACACACGCTTGACACCATCTGAACCAAATACGTTTATCTTGGTCTCATCAGACCATAGGACATATTGACTAATTTGATGCAGTGTGCGGCGTATGGTCTGAACACTGACAGGCTGACCCCCACCCCTTCAACCTCTGCAGCAATGCTGGCAGCACTCATATGTCTATTTCCCAAAGACAACCTCTGGATATGATGCTGAGCACGTGAACTCAACTTCTTTGGTGGACCATGGCGAGGCCTGTTCTGAGTAGAACCTGTCCTGTTATACCGCTGTATGGTCTTGGCCACCGTGCTGCAGCTCAGTTTCAGGGTCTTGGCAATCTTCTGATAGCCTAGGCCAGTGCTTCTCAACTTCAGTCCCCAAGGAGCCCCAACAGGTTATGTTTGCAGGATTTCCCTTAGATGAGGGCCAGTTTATTATCCTTCAGACTTAAGAGGGGCCGGAGTATGGCCAGTAGGAATAGAAAATGTTGAGGTGACAGTAACAATGCCCCATCATTGGTGTCAGTGAAAGGAACAGTGCTCCATTATTGGTGTCAGTGGGAGGAATAGTGCCCCATTATTGATGTTGATGGGAGGAGGAGTAGTACCCGATCATTGGTGTAAGTGAGAGGACTAGTAACCCATTTTTGGTGTCAGTGGGAGGAATAGTGCCCCATCATTGGTGTAACTTGCAGGAACTATTCCCCATTGCTAATGTCAGTGGGAGGAATAGTGCCCCAAGGGCCAGATAAAAGCAAGCAAAGGGCCACATCTGGCCCTTGGGCCGCATTTTGGAGACGACTGCCTTAGATGAAACAGCTGTAGTGATTACTAAGGCAGTGAAACTGATCAAATCACCTGTGCAAAATAAGCCCTCATGCACACAGGCTGTTAAAATAACGTTATGAAAACGCCAGTATCTTTGCAGTGATTTTTTTTAACTTTTTTCAGCTTTTTTCAATAGCGTTTTTGAGCGTTTTTGAGCATTTTTCCGCGTTAGCGTTTTTTAGCGTTTTTTTTTTTTTTTTTCAAAAATTTTTTATTTTTTTTTTCAATGGATCAAAAATGTTAAAAAACGTTGGTGAATGACGTTTTTGAGCGTTTTTCAGCGTTAGAGCGTTTTTACAGCTGAAAAACGTCTCTCAGAACCAATGGTCCTGGGTTTTTTTTACAGCTTAAAAACGCCTATGCCACTTGCAGCTCAAAAACGCCTAGGTGGGCATGAAGCCATAGACTAACATAGACAGGCCTTTTTAAGCTGCAAAAAAAGCTCAAAAAAGCAGCTGTAAAAACGTCCGTGTGCATGAGGACTAATATAGAGCCTGAAAACATGACCTGTTGGGGCACCTAGAGGACTGGAGTTGAGAAACACTGGCCTAGGCCATCTTTATGTAGAGCAACAATTCTTTTTTTTCAGATCCTCAGAGAGTTCTTTGCCATGAGGTGCCATGTTGAACTTCCAGTGACCAGTATGAGAGAGTGAGAGCGATAACACCAAATTTAACACACCTGCTCCCCATTCACACCTGAGACCTTGTAACACTAACGAGTCACATGACACCGAGGAGGGAAAATGGCTAATTGGGCCCAATTTGGACATTTTCACTTAGGGGTGTACTCACTTTTGTTGCCAGCGGTTTAGACATTAATGGCTGTGTGTTGAGTTATTTTGAGGGGACAGCAAATTTACACTGTTATACAAGCTGTACACTCACTACTTTACATTGTAGACAAGTGTCATTTCTTCAGTGTTGTCACATGAAAAGATAGAAGAAAAGATTTACAAAAATGTGAGGGGTGTACTTACTTCTGTGAGATACTGTGTGTGTATATTATATATATATATATATATATATATATATATATATAAATTTTTTATTTTTATAAATAAATTTTTTATTTTTATAAAATCATATATATTAACCATAATGATAAGTAATATTTTATAATGAATAAAAAATGTATACATACAGTATATTATATATATATAGATATATATATATATTTATATACATATACATATACATATTATATATACATATATTATATATATATATATATATATATATATATATATATATATATATATATATATACACACACATATATATATATATATATATATACACACACATATATATATATATATATATATATATATATTTATGATAATTATTATTATTAATAATCAGTTATTTATAATTATTATTCTCACAATGTGCATTAGATGCTGCAGCAAGTCAGATAGAGCCTGCCTCATTTCTTGGCTGTCCAGCATCATTTCCCCTCTTTCCTCCCCAGCCTGACTGTCCCTGACCCCGCCCCTTTCACTCATTGGATTATACAGTAGTTCTTTTAATCTTGGAGGCTCGGCATTACATGTGGGCGTTACCTATGTAAATGCAGCCTGCCTAGGAACACCTACCCATCAGGGCATTTTCACATTTGGATAACCCCTCCCACTGCTTGCATCGCGACTAAGGGCCCTTGAAAGAAGAACTGAGGGCAGAGTGTTGCGATGTGCTCAGGAAGCTATGTAGAGCACCCTGTCAGCCCCTCCCACCAGCCACAATCTGCCTGCATTGCATAGAGAAGCGCAGAGACCCGGTGATGATGCCACTTGTTCTAAAATAAGGCATGCCCTGAAAAAGGAAAGGTTTTTCATTTTAAAAAAATGTAATGAGACTGATGAAGGGGGAACCAGGGAAGGCAACATATAAACAAATTAAACTTCAGCTTTAAAGAGTCACAAACTTAGACCTTGCAAGTATTTTAAATGTCGCGTTTTGCATTTTCATCATTTTTACATTGACTTGCAATGTGCCTTTGAAAATGTGACTGCACCAGGAAGAATCAATTCTCTAACACAGTCCCCTTCTTCTTCTGCAAGGGAATAATTGCTGTCTGTGCTGGCCCAGCTCCTCTTCCCCCTATATAACCTTTTATGTAGGGGGGAACGCTATAAAGTGCTGGTTGGGTGACAGCTCTGAGTCTGCTAGGGCTGCTGACATGGCTGCACGTATGACCGTTCCTAGATCATATCTAGTTTCACCATCATTGAGCTCATATTACAGATAAGTAAACGGTTGAAAAGAGGAAATAACCAGAAATTCAGCACAGCAGTATCTTAGGTACTTTCAGTGCGAGAATCTCTGAAGATTCACCCAGCAGTTTCCAATAAATACTGACACCGGGAAATAACAAGTGAATAGGCAATATAGTAAATACAAGATGAAACTAAACGACATACAGGAGGTGTCCCGCCTATATATTTGCCTTCGTATCTATTCTATCTAATCTTTGCAGAGAACATTCAACATCTTTTCGGTTTGTATTGTCAGTTAGGTTTGATGCAAACCCACAGCCTCGCATGTAGGGCAGCCCATTCATTTCAATGAGCTACGCTACACACAAGAAGCATGGAAAAGAAGTCCCTTGGCCTTGGTTTACACCCATGCGTGTTGCACGTTGCGTGTAGGGCAGCCTATTCATTTCATTGAGCTGCCCTACCCACAAGAAAGGCCACCATTGCAGATCAGCAACTGCCATCAAGTTTTATCCTGTGTAGAGCCCTGATAAAGGGTGGTGCTGCCCCTGAAACACGTTGCTTTTGTAGCACCCTGGTTTTTAGGCAGGGTTGCTAGTAAATTTACCTGCCAGGTATAGTTGCCTTGGCCAATTGATTTCACCCTAATTCTGGAATTGCTGCACTTCTCTCTTCTGTCACTAGATGGCCGGGTATCTGGTGGCATTATATAAGACAAGGGCATTGCAAGGACAGATTACGAATAGATGGGGTGTCTCAGCCAATAGGCAGGGATTTTCTTAGGTCCCTTGGCCTGCTGGGAGAGCCTATTTATTTGGGTGAGGTCAGGGGATTGGGGTTCTGTGCCCCCTGGACGTAGGGTTGCCACCTCATACCATTAAAGCCGAACACATATTAATTACACAGGTTCTGTGGCTAATTAAGGTGGTAATTAAACTCACTTGATGCCTTATCTGCATTCATTTGGCCTCAGAACCTTTGTAATTCATATGTGTTCGGGTTTAAAGGGATGAGGTGGCAACCCTACCTGGATGGCTGTCTGGGTGGACGTGTGTTGGCCAGAGCCTGAGGTCTATCCTGGGGACATCTGGCTGCTAGGCTGTCTGAGGGCCTATCCAGAAGCAGGAGAGCAGCGTAGGGTTGGGATTGCGGCTTGTAGTCCAACCAGAAGTGAGGGTTCTGCCGGCCGGAGAACCTGACGTGAGGGGAAGCTGTCGCCACAAAGGGACCATCCACCTTGTTACCAGGGACCACCGTGAGTAGCTGAAGCAAGTACCAGAGTAGAATTCTCACCAACCGGGGACGGTGAAGAATTGGGATACTTCAGCAGGTGCCAACCAGGGACCCAGCCAGTGGAGGTGACGCTTGCAGAGCAGCCTTGTGTGTCAAGCCAGGGACGGAGCAGGCCAGCAGGGTGACGCTTGAGGAGTATCTGTGAGTGCCAAGCTAGGGACCCAGCAGAGACGTGGGGGTGACGCTTGAGGAAGACACCAAGTGAGAAGATTTGAAGAGCTCAGGAGATCCAGTGGTGGTGGATCAGCAGGTCTAGGTGATAGACTGGGAGCTCCGTTGAGTGAAGATCTAAACAAGGAGATTGTGGAGGAGCTGAAAGAATTCATTACAACCTTTGTTAGAAACTGTTCAAGATTGTTGCCATAGGAAACAGCGTGTCTACCAGTGGCGGCTGGTGCTCAAAATTTTTTTTTGGGGGGGGGGGGGAACGCAAACAAACTGAAAAATTCTGAAAAAAAAAAAAACATCAATTGCAGCCACTGTGCCATCAAACGCAGCCTCACTGTGCCATCAAACGCAGCCCCTGTGCCCATCAAATGCTGACAGTGTGCCATCAATTGCAGCCACTGTGCCATCAAACGCAGCCTCACTGTGCCATCAAACGCAGCCCCTGTGCCCATCAAATGCTGACAGTGTGCCATCAATTGCAGCCACTGTGCCATCAAACGCAGCCACTCTGCCCATTAAATGTTGCCAGTGTGCCCATCAAATGCTGCCAGTGTGCCATCAAATGCTGCCAGTGTGCCCATTAAATGCTGCCAGTGTGCCATCAAATGCTGCCAGTGTGCCCATCAAATGCTGCCAGTGTGCCCATTAAATGCTGCCAGTGTGCCCATTAAATGCTGCCACTGTGCCATTGAATGCTGCCAGTGTAACCCGCCCGCTCGCTGTCTGCCCGGCACTTACCCTGTCTTGGTGGGGCAGCGGGTGACGGCGATGAGCGAGGTCCTTCAATCCAGTGTCTCCTGCCGTCCTCATCTCCCGACTCCAGTCCTCTCCTCCTAATAGGCGTTCAATAGCGGTGCCTGTCGTTTCAGACAATCAGGTGACAGGTAACAGACCCGAGCACCTGATTGGCGGAGAGGCGGTTCAGTGTTAGGAAAGGGAAGATTCATTCGCTTTCCCAACACAGCTGAGGTTACCGTTTTTTAGAGCCTATGGCTCTAATCGGGTGCTTCAAAAAAAAAACCTGCGCCCGAAAAGGGTCAGGATGCCTGAATGGGGGGTGGCAGAGAGGCAGCCATGGATAGATTCATGCAATACACAAATCTATCCATAGTGCACAGAGGGGGTAGCAGGAGAGAGGGGGCCCGTGTGCCCTTAATGCACGGGCCGCCACTGGTGTCTACACATGCAGATGTGGTGTCTTGCTGGATGCCTTTCCCTGCCTGGCTGTCTACCTATAGAAGTCTCGGAGTCTGCTAATTAACATTGCAACCACTAAAGGGTGTCCTGGCCCTAACCCTCTCTTCCATAGTTCTGTTCAAGAGAAAATAAATCTCTTTGCATTCAAGAAGTGTCTGGCGCCCATGAATCTACCTTACATTACACCCACCATGCCTTGTAACCCACTCTACACAGAAGGATGTCAGCTGTCCCTATCTCTGGAGGTCACCATTAGCCCTGGAGAGGCCCGGGACTTGGCTACACTTTTTTTTATATGACTCTGGTAGGGCAGCTCCTACACAGCGAGACTTCTCTTGTTGGGCACACAACAGCTCAAACCATAGAAATACAGAAAGTAGTCAAAATTGGATAAAACAGTCCAAGATAATTTAAATTTTTGGTAACAAAAAGTAATCTAAAAACAACCGTGTTTCGAGGTGGGGGGGGGGGGCAACACCACCTTTCATCAGGGCTACACACAAGATACAACAGTGACTTCACAAATCTATATGGGAAGAACCAGTATTAAACTCTCATCATGGAGTAACAACTTCACAGCAGTTCAAACTGCTGTCAAGATTTATTCAATGTTGAGTCCTGATGAAGGGTGGTGTTGCCCTTGAAACATGTTTTTTTATGACTATGGCAAGGCTTCTCTTGATAGGCACCCAACAGTAGCCCAAACCATAGGAATACAGAAAGGAGTGCCAGATCAAAACTGGATAAAACAGTCCAAGATAAATTTTCATTGTTGGTAAAAAAAGTATTCTAAAAACAACCGTGTTTCGGGTGGCCACACCACCCTTCATCAGGGCTCAACACAGGATAAAACAGTGACTTCACAGATCTATATTAGAACCAGTATTGAACTCTCCACATGGAGTAACAGCTTAACAGCAGTTGCTGAGCAGCAATGGACTCCATTGCTGCTCAGCAAACTTCTGTCAATTTTTATCCTGTGTTGTGCCCTGATGAAGGGTGGTGTTGCCCCTAAAACACATTTTTTATGACTCTATTGAGGCTTCCCTTGATAGGCACCCAACATTAGCGGTAACCATAGAGATAGATAAAGGAGCACCAGACCAAAACCAGATAAAACAATCCAAGATGATTTTAATCATTGGTAAAAAAAGTTATATAAAAATAACCAATGCATTTCAGGGGCAACACCACCCTTCATTGACGCTCAACACAGAATAAAACAGATCCATACTAGAACCAGTATTGAACTCACCACATGAAGTAACAATTTGAGACTCCTCTCAATGGACTCCATTGCTGCTCAGTAATCACTGTCAATTTATATCCTTTGTTGAGCCCTGATGAAGAGTGGTGTTGTCCCGAAACAGGTTTTTTTATCATTCTGGCGAGACACCTGCTACATAATGATTCTTCCCTCGATGAGTACCCAACGGTAGACTTCAAAGAGGAGCGGGGAACCTGTAGACATGCATGTGTAGTCAGATGAAGGAAAACTTCAAACAAGCTCAATACCTCTGGGCAGGCAGCTCTTGCATGGCGAGGCTTCTCTCTATGGGCACCCAACAGTTCAAACCATAGAAATTCAGAAAGGAATACCAGACCAAAACCAGATAATACAGCCCAGGATATATTTAATTGTTGGTTAAAAAAAGGTAATATAAAAACAAACAACGCATTTCTTGGCAACACCACCCTTCATCAGACCTCACACAGCATAAATCTTGATTGCACTAAATGTGCAGAGTTTGATGCTGGTTTTATCCTGTGTTGAGCCCTGATGAAGGGTGGTGTTGCCCCCTGAAATGTGTTGGTTTGTTATATATGACTTTTTTTTAATTAGAATTATCTTAGACTCTTTCATCTGGTTTTGGTCTGGATGCACCTTTCTGTGTTTTGGAGGGTTTGAGCTACTTTTGGGTGCCCATTGAGGGAAGCCTGGCCATGCGGGAGCTACCTTGCTAGAGCTATTGAGCTTGTTTCAAATTTATCTTCATCTGACTCAACATGTAAGTCTAAAGTTTCCAGCTCCTCTTTGGAGCTACTGTTGGATGCCCATAGAGGGAAGCCTTGCTGTGTAGGAGCAGTTTTGCCAGAATAAAAAAAAAAAGGGAACACGTTTCGGGGGCAATACCACCCTTCATCAGGGCTCAACACAGGATTAAAACTTGACAGCAGTTGCTGAGTATGCTGAGTGGCCAGCAAAGACATCAACGTGAGCAGGGACTGAACCAAGAACTGCGGCGGGGAGATGGAGTCCCCATGACATAACAAGCCAGGGTCTACCCCCTCCTAAAAACAATATCACCCAGCCTTACATAGTAAGGATAAATCAATGTAGTCTCTTTAACCCGACCCAGGGTCTCAGCGCTGTAATACAACTCTCAGAAGTCAGACTGAAGAATGACGAACGAGATGAAAATTAGCTGTAGGGAATGTGGAGGACTTTGAACCTGACCGAGGGGATGACAGAAAATCAGCTACGCATAATAAACGGCGGCGTGACTAATGCGGTGCAGTACAGACCCCCAGGCGCTGCAGGTCGCGTGCCGGGCAGGTGTCCTCACCGAAACGTCCCGACCCAGAAGTCAAATTACTCAAAATTTGTGAAAAGAGAAATAATTTCCTCCAGCTCGTTGTACATGGCTACTGCACAGAGCGCCTTTATATGCCCCTAATGGATGTCAATGGCCCACAGGAATCATCACTTTCATTACCAAACTAATATGACTCTCACTAAGAGACTGCAGACATACTACAGGAGAGGGTCAGAGACTGCAGACATACTACAGAAGAGGGTCAGAGACTGCAGACATACTACAGAAGAGGGTCAGAGACTGCAGACATACTACAGGAGAGGGTCAGAGACTGCAGACATAATACAGAAGAGGGTCAGAGACTGCAGACATGATACAGGAGATGGTCAGAGACTGCAGACATACTACAGGAGATGGTCAGAGACTGCAGACATACTACAGGAGAGGGTCAGAGACTGCAGACATACTACAGGAGATGGTCAGAGACTGCAGACATAATACAGGAGATGGTCAGAGACTGCAGACATACTACAGGAGATGGTCAGAGACTGCAGACTTGCTAGAGACGGTCAGAGACTGCAGACATACTACAGGAAGTGGTCAGAGACTGCAGACTTACTACAGGAGATGGTCAGAGACTGCAGACATACTACAGGAGATGGTTAGAGACTGCAGACTTGCTAGAGATGGCCAGAGACTGCAGACATACTACAGGAAGTGGTCAGAGACTGCAGACTTACTACAGGAGATGGTCAGAGACTGCAGACATAATACAGGAGATGGTCAGAGACTGCAGACATATTACAGGAGATGGTCAGAGACTGCAGACTTGCTACAGGAGATGGTCAGAGACTGCAGACTTGCTACAGGAGATGGTCAGAGACTGCAGACTTACTACAGGAGATGGTCAGAGACTGCAGACTTACTACAGGAGATGGTCAGAGACTGCAGACTTACTACAGGAGATGGTCAGAGACTGCAGACATAATACAGGAGATGGTCAGAGACTGCAGACATAATACAGGAGATGGTCAGAGACTGCAGACATATTACAGGAGATGGTCAGAGACTGCAGACTTGCTACAGGAGATGGTCAGAGACTGCAGACATAATACAGGAGATGGTCAGAGACTGCAGACATATTACAGGAGATGGTCAGAGACTGCAGACTTACTACAGGAGATGGTCAGAGACTGCAGACTTACTACAGGAGATGGTCAGAGACTGCAGACATAATACAGGAGATGGTCAGAGACTGCAGACTTACTACAGGAGATGGTCAGAGACTGCAGACTTACTACAGGAGATGGTCAGAGACTGCAGACATAATACAGGAGATGGTCAGAGACTGCAGACATAATACAGGAGATGGTCAGAGACTGCAGACATATTACAGGAGATGGTCAGAGACTGCAGACTTGCTACAGGAGATGGTCAGAGACTGCAGACATAATACAGGAGATGGTCAGAGACTGCAGACATATTACAGGAGATGGTCAGAGACTGCAGACTTACTACAGGAGATGGTCAGAGACTGCAGACTTACTACAGGAGATGGTCAGAGACTGCAGACATAATACAGGAGATGGTCAGAGACTGCAGACATAATACAGGAGATGGTCAGAGACTGCAGACATACTACAGGAGATGGTCAGAGACTGCAGACTTACTACAGGAGATGGTCGGAGACTGCAGACATACTACAGGAGATGGTCGGAGACTGCAAACAGTGCAGGAGATGGTCATTGACCTCTCCGTGCTGATCCCCTCATTTCCGTTGGACGGTTGGTCTAGGTTATTGATTATTGGCAGTCTCTAATGATGTCAAACCCCAACAATGCAAACCATTTTCCCGGGCTCTAAGTGACATGACAGAACTCAGAACCACGTTTTATTATCGGAGGGTTTTTCATGTGGAATTGCTCTTGCAGGGGCCCCTCAGAAGGTTTTCTCAGCAGAAGAGGTTTTAGAACTAATCCATTCACAAGGTTCTCCAACCCCTCGACGTCTTCCACAAATCATCGCCGAGACGGATTCATAAGCGCTGAGCAAATGTCGTTCCCAGACGCCTTCGCACAAACACAGGAAGTGCAGTGTGGTCACGCAGAGTGCGAGGCGCTCGTGTTTACCGCCGTTGCCAGGCAATTAGGATAACCGCGCCGGTAGCTGTGTCAGCCGCGGCCGGGGGGGGGCTGGGAAGGGACTCAGGCTGAATCCTTCGAGAGAGGCGTTAAGCTTGTGACAACTCCTGGGTTCTAGTTTGCTTTGTAAATCTCAGCGTGCAAAAATGATCCCCAGACTATCGATACATTCACCGCGCATTTTCTAAATGCGTGCAAGGAGCATGGGGAAAAGCGCACATCCCGCTTGGGGTTTTGGAACTTCTTTTGGGGGCGACAGGCATCCCGCAATTTTGTTTTTGTGTGATTTGGTCGGGCGTCAATCGATTGGGGTGCCATTGAAAGTAACAGGCCCACAAAACCCGTCCCGCGTTTTTGGGGTGATTCGGATATCGCGGCGCATCTGCCCTGGCGATCCGGAAATGTCTAGGTGTGAACGAAAACCTAAGGACCCCATTCACATCTCCGCGTTCCCAATTACGCAGCAAACTGCACAGAAAACAAACGTTAATGGCACCCCAAGCGTAGGTAGCGGGTGCGCATTTGGCGTACATTTTTTCGCACTACAAATGCTCTAAATAGCGTGGTAAATAAACGCGGCACGCATCGCTCCAAAAAAAAAAAAAAGTACAGGAGCTTCTTTTGGAAGTTTCAAGTAAATGAGCTGCTAGACAAGTGAAATTCGGTTCGTTACGAATTTGTTTTTTAACGAATTTCAACAAATTCGGAAATATCCGAATTGACGAAAACCCATTTAATGAATTTTTCTGAATATTCGTAAATTCGAGTATTTGAAAATTCGTAAATTCGCAAGTTCGTAAATTCTAAAATTTGAAAATTCAGAAATTTAAAAAAAACTAAAGTTGGGGGATAATGCCCCGTACATACGGTCGGACTTTTCGACCGGACTTGTCTGACGGACGCCGACGGACCAAATCCGGCGAACAATCTGATCGTGTGTGGGCTTCACCGGACCTTTAGCGGACTTTTTCAGTCCACTCCAAATCTGACGGACTTTAGATTTGGAACATGCTTCAAATCTTTACATCGTAACTCCGCCAGACCCAGAAATCCGCTCGTCTGTATGCTAGCCCGACGGACAAAAACCGATGCTAGGGCAGCTATTGGCTACTGGCTATCAACTTCCTTATTTTAGTCCGGTGTACGTCATCATGTACGAATCCGTTGGACTTTGGTGTGATTGTGTGTAGGCAAGTCGTTAGAAAGTCTGTTGAAAGTCCGCCAAAAGTCCATCGAAAGTATGTCGAAAGTCTGTCGGACGGGCTGTCGGACTTTTGTAGCTGAAAAGTCCGACCATGTGTACACGGCATAAGGGTCACGATGGGGGGTATAAGGGTCATGATGGGGAAATAAGGGTCATGGTGGGGGGATGAGGGTTATGGTGGGGGGATGAGGGTTATGGTTGGGGGATGTGGGTTATGGTTAGGGGATGTGGGTTATGATTGGGGGATGTGGGTTATGGTTGGGGGATAAGGGTTATGGTTGGGGGATAAGGGTCATGGTGGTGGGGATAAGGGTCATGATGGGGGGGTATAAGAGTCATGATCGGGAATAAGGGTCATGGTGGGGGGATGAGGGTTATGGTTGGGGGGATAAGGGTTATTGTTGGTGGCATAAGGGTTATGGTTGGGGGATAAGGGTTATGGTTGGGGGGATAAGGATCATGGTGGGGGGAATAAGGGTCACGGTGGGGGGATGAGGGATATGGGTTATGGTTAAGGGGGATGAGGGTTATGGTTGGGGGATGGTTGGAGGATAAGGTAAGGGTCATAGTGGGGGGGGATAGGGGTCATGATTGGGGAGGATAAGGGTAATGGGGGGAGGATAAGTGTCATGGTGGGGGGATAAGGGTTATGTTTGGAAGATGAAGGTTATGGTTGGGGAATGAGAGTTACGGTTGGGGAATGAGGGTTTTGGTGGAGGTATAAGAGTTATGGTTGGGGGGATAAGGGTTATGGTTGGGGGATGAGGGTTATGGTTGGGGGATGAGGGTTATGGTTGGGGGATGAGGGCTATGGTTGGGGGATGAGGGTTATGGTTGGGGGATGAGGGTTATGGTTGGAGGATGAGGGTTATGGTTGGAGGATGAGGGTTATGGTTGGGGGATGGGGGCTATGGTTGGGGGATGAGGGTTATGGTTGGGGGATGAGGGTTATGGTTGGGGGATGAGGGTTATGGTTGGGAGATGAGGGCTATGGTTGGGGGATGAGGGCTATGGTTGGGGGATGAGGGTTATGGTTGGGGGATGAGGGTTATGGTTGGGGGATCGGGGCTATGGTTGGGGGATGGGGGCTATGGTTGGGGAATGAGGGTTATGGTTGGGGGATGAGGGTTATGGTTGGGGGATAAGGGTTATGGTTGGGGGATAAGGATTATGATGTTGCTGTGCCATTCATTTTGAATAGCGCACTGACACATTCAGACATCACAGCTCCAACGTGCATTTGCAAAGCAGCACAACATGGTGCATTGCATTTCCAAAAATGTCAATTTTTTTGCACCGTTTTGGCACATTGTCAGCCAATTTGATTGAGCTGCCTTAACTCAATGCATGTGAAAAATGCGTATTAAGGCACATGCACTAACACGCTGCACCAGGATTCCAAGGTCTGAATGGGCACTTAAGGTTTACATACACTTTAAACTTTAACTAGGTGAGCCCCCGTTTCGCAGAACGCCGACAAGCAGCTGTAAGAGGGTTATCCGAGGCGCTTCGTTCTTGAGGTTTGGATCTCCGAATTCCCTGGCACATCAGACGGACACTTTCCAGCTGAGCCAGACTCCCAGCCACATATGTCTGAAAGGAACAGTTGTTACGTTGTGTACTTTCCTTTCTCTGTTCTGTCTCTTGCACCCCATACACTGCCTCTCCTGCTCCACTTGGATCCCGTCCACCTTGTTCCTGCAATTATACTACGAGACGGAAGGCTCTGGACTAAGCATGACATAATCGTCAAATACCACAATCACTACTCCAGAACTAAAGGCTTTCTGCTCCGTGTGTGAAGCTGAACAGAGAAGATGAAAGAAAAATGGTAAAATGGTTCACGTGACCCAGTCCTGCTGCCTCGCTTTGGGTGCATTGAGTGGGGGATTTTGGCTCCTAGGCCAACATTAGAACCTAAATATAAATTAGTAGAGTGTAGCTTCGTGTTAGCGTTGTAGTTAGGGCATAAGGGTTAGAGACCGGGAACCAGGGTTTTGGATCTGGAACAAGGGGTTAGAGATAGGTTACAAGGGTTGTAGATAGGGTACAGGGTTTATAGATAGGGAACAAGGCTTTTAGATAGGGAACAAAGGTTGTAGATAGGGAACAAGGGTTGTAGATAGGGAACAAGGGTTGTAGATAGGGAACAAGGGTTGTAGATAGGGTACAGGGTTTATAGATAGGGAACAAGGGTTGTAGATAGGGAACAATGGTTGTAGATAGGGAACAAGGGTTGTAGATAGGGAACAAGGGTTGTAGATAGGGGACAAGGGTTGTAGTTAGGGGACAAGGGTTGTAGATAAGGAAAGAGTTATAGATAGAGTAGAATGGTTGTGGATAAGGAAGAATAACGGAAACAAGGGTTATAGATAGAGAAAAGGGGTTAGAGGTTGGAAACAAGGATTGTAGAGTACAAGGTTTATAGATAGGGAACAAGGCTTTTAGATAAGGAAGAAGGGTTGTAAATCAGGAACAAGGGTTATAGATAGGGAACAAGGGTTGTAGATAGGAAACAAGGCTTTTAGATAGGGAAGAAGGATTGTAGATAGGGAAGAATGGTTGTAAACCGGGAAAAAGGGTTACAGATAGGGAACAAGGGTTGTAGATAGGGAGCAAGGGTTGTAGATGGGGAGCAAAGGTTGTAGATAGGGAGCAAGGGTTGTAGATAGGGAGCAAGGGTTGTACATAGGGAGCAAGGGTTGTACATAGGGAGCAAGGGATATAGATGGGGAACAAGGGTTATAGATAGGAAGCAAGCTTCCATATGGATTCTTGCTCTTGTGGGTCAATGGAGAGGAAGGATAGAGAAGAATGACTTAGTATGAGCATCTGTGGCTGGTGAAGGGAGTGGGAGGATAGGCAATATGAAAGTGAACCTGTAGTAGGGTAAATTTTAGGGCTAGGTTTTAAAGTGAATGTATCAGCAGATATAATTTTAATAGAAAGCACATCTGTTTGTGTAACCCATCAAGGCATTGACCACTTCCCACAAAGACTACAATTACTCCCCATAAGAATGCTTTCATTTGCTTTTCTTTTCAGAAGGATAGCACCATCTTTGTTTAGGCATCATTCAGGGTCAGCTTCTACTTCTTGGATGCTCAATAGTGAGATCTCTTTGCCTGATAATAGACACAGCAATTGACACAGATGTACAGACGCAGGAACTCAGCACACGGATGGTGAGAACCCCTCATAATGGACACAGCAGGTGTACAGAACCGGGATCCCAGCGCAGAGATGGTGGAAACCCCTTATAATGGGCACAGCAGGTGTACAGAACCAGGATCTCAACACAGGGATGGTGGTAACCCCTCATAATTGACACAGAAGGTGTACAGATCCAGGAACCCAGCGCAGAGATGGTGGGAACCCCTAATAGGCACAGTAGTTGTACAGAACCAGGATCTCGGCACAGGGATGGTGGGAACCCCTCATAATTGGAGGGTGGGGAGGGCTCTGAGTATACCCTTCCTCCCCCATATGAGTTATGCAGAGTGGGTGTATGGGGCATTCCAGACTCGTCGGGATCATGATTTGGAAACACTTTTTTTAGTTAGTCTAGTAGTCCGTTATTTCACGTGGAGTGCATGGTGTCAGGTATCCTTACGGTGTAAAATCCTCCCTGTCGAAGTGGTGGTGCAGGACATTCTGAGTGAGGTTGGGAAGATTCAGGGTCTTGAGAAAGACAGTTGGCAGCAGGAGGCCTGGATAAGGGCGTGCAGGAATATCAGGACTCTGTAGCTGCTGCCTGTTGATCTCGGGGTGTGCGGCTTTTCTTTGTATTCTTGTTTCACTCCCCTAGATTTTCAGATCAAATATATTTTTGATAAAAGGCTACATGCATGGTGACGGTGATGTTCCTTAGTCTGGCTCTCCCGTAGGGATTGTGTTGTGCGCAATTTGGTTTACACCATTTATTATGTTCTTGTTTTGTATAATCATATTCAATTATTTTGTAAATATGTTTTATTTATTTATTATGGTTTTATTGTATATAAGTTGTTGTTTGTAAGATTTTTCAATAAACAAAATTAACCCCTCATAATGGGCACAGCAGGTGTACAGACCCAAGAACCCAGCACAGGGATGGTGGAAAACCCTTGTAATGGGCACAGCAGGTGCACAGAACCAGGATCTCAACACAGGGATGGTGGGAACCCCTCATAATGGGCACAGCAGGTGTACAGACCAGAGAACTCAGCACAGGAATGGTGGGAACCAATCATAATGGACACAGAAGATGTACAGATCCAGGAACCCAGTGCAGAGATGGTGGGAACCCCTTATAATGGACACAGCAGGGGTACAGACCCAGAAACTCCACACAGGGATAGAGGGACCCTTAATAATGGGTACAGCCTGTCTGAAAACCCAGAAACTTAGCACAGGGATGGCAGGAACCACTCAAAACAAGTACAGTGGGTGCAAAGACCAGAGAAATCAGTACAAGAATATTGGGAACTCTACATAATGGACACAGCAGGTGTACAAACCCATGAACTCAGTACAGGGATGGTGGGAACCCCTCATAATGGGCACAATGGGAGTGTAGACCTAGGAACTCAGTGCTGATATTTTATGAAGTCCCAGAGAAATGTGAGAAACCATCGGTAGGTTTAATTCCCTTGGACAGCCTAAATACTGAAATCAGTTGTGGGTTGACTGACCCTTTTCCAAAAAAGTAAACTAGCCTCAAGATTGAAATTCAGGAACTCTCGGGCCTCTATGCCCTCACCTTGGGTTTGGAAACTCCTGAAGTGCTTGAGTAGAGGGCTAAAGGCTCCTGTTGGGACCTGTGGTGGGGAGATCAGTCCTGTCTGTGTTCCCTTAAGTAGCATAAAAAAAAGAGAAAATGGTTGGTTACAAAAAGGAACACAGACATTGACTCTTTCCTGAGACACCGCTAAATATGTCCCAGTGCCATTGCCAGCATCCAGCTGCTCAGGGCTGTACGTTGGCACGATTAAGATGCAAATAACGGGACAGGAAATGATCTTTGGCATCAAACCCCATGAAATAAATCGTATTTTCCTTTTTCTTTCTACAGATTCCAGTTTATACAATAAAAACGATATGTTTGCACTGTGTGCTTATCTGGAAAACCCTTCAATTGAATGCCCAAAATAATGCCAGGATTCTGATTATTTTTAAGGCAATAAAACTAGTAGCTAGTAGAAATCAGTCAAAATATGAATGGAGGTTTGTAAACACAAAAAATAGACTCTAACAACCGACAGACGGGGATAAATAATGTCTGCCCTAATATGGAGAAGAAAACGATCAAGGGAACCTGTTACAAGAGATATTCAACATACATAGTCTAGCATTGTACGTTGTCCTGAAACTCTGAAAACAGAACTTGGTATGTATTCATAGCAAGCTGATCTCTACTATAAGGCTCCTTTATAAAATCCTCCACTTTATGGGAAGGCTTCCCATTAATTTTTGGAGGGTGTCTGTGGAAATTTGTGTCTCATTAGCCAAAAGAACATTTGTGAGGTCAGGTACTGATGTAGGCTGAGAAGACTTGGAGCACAATTGGTGTTCCAATTCATTCCAAAGGTGTTCAGTAGGGTTGAGGTCAGGGCTTTATGCAGGCCACTCAAGATCCTCCACACCAAACTCATCAAACCATGTCTTTATGGAGCTGCCCATCATTTACAAGGTCAGGTAATGATTGTTGGATGAGAAGACCTGGATCACAATGAGTGTTCCAATTCAACCCAAAGGTGTTCAGTAGGGTTGAGGACAGGGCTCTATGCAGGCCACTTGAGGTCCTCCACACCAAACTCAACAAACCCATGTCTTTATGGAGCTGTCCACCAGTTATGAGGTCATGTACTGATGTTGGATGAGAAGACCTGGCTCACAATTGGGGTTCCAATTCATTCCAAAGGTGTTCAATAGGGTTGAGGTCAGGGCTCTGTGCAGGACCCTTGAGTTTCTCCACACCAAACTAATCAAACCATCTCTTTATGGAGCTGGCCACCATTTACGAGGTCAGGTACTGATGCTGGATGAGAAGACCTGGATCGTGATGAGTGTTCCAATTCATCCCGAAGGTGTTCAGTAAGGTTGAGGTCAGGGCTCTGTTCAGGACATGAGTTCCACCACACCAAACTAGTCAAACCATGTCTTTATGGAGCTGGCCACCATTTACAAGGTCAAGTACTGATGTTGGATGAGAAGAGCTGGCTCACCATCAGCATTCCAAATCATCCCAAAGGTGTTCAGTAAGGTTGTGATCAGGGCTCTGTACAGGCCACTTGAGTCCCTCTACAGCAGACTGGTCCAACTATGTCTTTATGGAGCTGGCTTGGTAAATGGGTGCCATCATGCTAGGACAAGAAAGGACCTTTCCCAAACTTACCACAAGCTTTGTAGCACACCCTTGCTGTGGGATGATTAAGCCCATTCATGCACCATAGCGTAGTTAAATTCTGGTGTTTCAGATCTGAGACCCCGTAAGCATCCCTCTGGTTTGCGACATTTGCTAGGCTCCACACGCACCCTGCCCCTAGGTCCATGTTGGGGGTTGTGGTTGGAGGATAAGGTTTATGGTTTAGGAATAAGGGTCATGGTTGGGGGATTAGGGTTATAGTTTGGGGATTAGGGTAATGGTTGGGGAATAAGAGTTATGGTTGGGGGATAAGAGTTATGGTTGGGGGATAAGAGTTATGGTTGGGGGATAAGAGTTATGGTTGGGGGATAAGAGTTATGGTTGGGGAATAAGAGTTATGGTTGGGGAATAAGAGTTATGGTTGGGGGATGAGGGTTATGGTTGGGGGATGTGGGTTATGGTTGGGGGATAAGAGTTACGGTTGGGGGAAGTGTGTTATGGTTGGGGGATAAGAGTTATGGTTGGCGGATAAGAGTTATGGTTGGGGGATAAGCGTTATGGTTGGGGGACAAGGGTCTTGCTTTGGGATGGTTCCTGCACCATAGCCTACAGTTAAATTCTGGTTTTTCAGGTCTCAGACTCCAGTAAGCAACCTTCTGGTTTGTTCCATTTGTTAGGTTCCTCACATTTTCTGCCCCTAGGGCCATTTTGGGAATCATGCATTTACACATTTACGAGAGGCCTCTAGTTTTTCAGTGTTTCAAACCCTAGTTCTCAGGGGGACTACCCAAGGCCCATGAGAAATAGGGGCCCAGTTTAAAAGGCATATGCACCCAGAGGAACCTTTCCTATCCCTGCCAAGCAGGTGGACACTCCTCTACTAGGCCTCTACCTGTTCCTGACCAGAACCAGTTGTAATGTCCGCACTCCCCAAGTGTTGGCTGCACCAAATCCTCTTAGAAGGATTTGACTAGTCCAGCTCTTATGACTGCAGTCCAAACCATTACCTTACAGTCGTGTGAAAATTCTAAAATTCTTAAATTTGGAGTCACGGGCAAAATCGGGGTGAATTTGCTGGTGATTCCAAATCGCCCAGTGTGAATGCGGTTTCACTTTTTTTTTTTAAGTGCACTGCATGGAGTAGATTTGGCGTGTTTATAAACGCGTCGCGTTTGCTGGTGCGTTTTGACTGCGATTCGGGAATGCATGTGATTTTCGAATCGTTCCCAACCCAGTGCATTTTCAGTTTTTGCAGAAACGCACTACAGTCCATTTAACATGTTTCCTATGGGTCACGTTCACATTTGTGCGTTTTCCACCGGTGAATTTGTTTTGAAAAGGGTCAGGGACTTTTTCCCCCCCCCGCATCAGGTTGCGTTTTTGATTCCATAAACTTCAATAGAAATGCAGCAAAAAATGCAGTGCTTGCGTTTTTTTTATGCATTTCTGCTGGTTTCTCCTGCAAGACAACAGACACTTTCCAAAAACACGTTAAAAACACATCCAAAACGCTTGTTAAAAAACAAAAACAAAAAACAAACACATAATGCTCCAGGAAAGTGCATCAACCGCAACCTTCATAGCGATTTTCTGCAGTTGTCAAGTGCGGAAATCGCAGCAAAACATGCCTTAAAAATCGTGCAAAGCTCAGCGCCCAAAAAGAAGCAGGACCTTCTTTTTTGGCGACAGATGGGTATAGGGTAGCCCATTGAGATGAATGGGCTGCCCCATGCACGACACATGGAAACGCGTGTATGCGCGCTACAAAAGTTGAGAGCAGGAACGCTCGTTCCCTCTACAGGCGACGTGAACGGGGCCCGATTTTTCTGATTTTAGGGGGGACAGGGAAAGCTTCCTCTGCAATATTAGCGATCCACCGATCCCGAGACGTCACCCGGATTTGCCCTTTAATCCCATCCCGGACGAGCCCCCACGCAGGAATTCTGAACATCTCCTCAACATTTTTTTCTCACGCATTAAATAATTGTCGAGCTATTTGGATGAAGGTTCCTATAAATTATAATTGGAAACAAATGATCGTCTTGGATTAGAGGGAAGACGCAGGTTGAAGAGCGGCTCCGGGGGAATCGTAGAAGAACACGAGATTTTGGCTGCACTTCCAAAATGTTTTTGGCAGAATAGAAAGAGTGCCGGAGGACTTCCACCCCCCCCCCCCCCCCATCGGGAGGCCAATCGCAGGATGAGATTCACACAGATTGGTGGTGTAGTCTCAAATGTAACGAGTTGATCTCGTCACCAATAAAATAAAATGAGGTCTGTTAATATGAACAAAAGACATAGCGGGGGGGGCGAAGGGGTCTGCTACAGCCTTGCACAGTTGTAGCGGCTCCTCTCCTGGACTGAAACGGCTTACTCTGATTTTCACCGCACACTGTGAGCTTCTCACAATGTGCATTAGAAGCTGCAGCAAGTCAGATAGAGCCCTCATTTCCTGTGCTGGAGGACGTCCAGCATCATCTAGCACTTACCTCCCCAGCCACGACTGTCCCCTGACCCCACATGGACGTCACCTATCCAAATACAGCCTGCCTAGGAACGCCACTCCTCAAAACTGACACCCACACCCATCAGGGCATCCTGATATTTGCATGACTCCTCCCACTGCTTGCATCGGGGGGGCTGGAGGGAGTACTAAGGCATTGGGGCGGTGATGGTTTCAGGAAGCTATGTACAGCCCCCTGCTGGCCCCTCCCACCAGCCATGATCTGCCTACACTGCATGGAGAAGCACAGAGAGCCAGTTATGATGTCACCAGATCTAAAAAATATGGTATATAATGGAAACTTTTTTTTTTTTTTTTTTAGTGCAGGGGAGAAACCAGAGAAGGAGCAGAATAAAATTTGCACTTAGAGTGGTTGTAAACCCTTACACACCATTTTTACCTACAGGTAAGCCTATAATAAGGGGTTTTCCAGTGCTAAACCTTTCATCTGATTTCTAAATTGCTGCATTTGTAAATTCCAAAAGCCAATATAAAGGAATAGTAATGGTAAAAAAAAAAAAAGCACTTGTGGGTTTTACCAATCTTGTTTTTTTGTACAATTCTCCTTTAAGGGGGCGTAGCCAGGGGGTGTGTCCTATGCCTGTCTACTTTTGCTGATAAGTGTCCCTCATTCCCCATCTCAAAAAGTTGGGAGGTATGCACTATAGAAAGGGAATCGTGCCATTTCTACAGGGCCCGTGACCGTCATCTCCCGCGCACATGCGTCGTCTCCCGCGCGCATCAGTGACGTCACGCGACTCCGGCCAGTCACTGATTTGGAGTCCACGGCCCCACGGACGGAAGAGGGGTGAAGATGGATGCTTCCTGCAGCGGGGACATCGCGGGCTTCGTTTGCCGGTAAGTGGCACATAATGGGCTAGAATGCGATGCGTACTAGCCCATTATGCTTTTACTTTGCAGGGGAACAAAAGAGGAAGTAAAACCCATCAGGGTTTACTTCCTCTTTAAGGCTGAAGTTTCGTTTTGCATACCTCCTAACTTTTTAAGATGGGAATGAGGGACACCTATCAGCAAAAGCATGCAGGCATAGGACACCCCCCCTGCCACGCCCCCTTAAAGGAGAATTGTACAAAAAAAAAAAAAGATTGGTTAAACCCACAAGTGCTTTTTTACCACTACTATTCCTTTATATTGGCTTTTGGAATTTACAAATGTAGCAATTTAGAAATCAGATGAAAGGTTTAGCGCTGGAAAACACTTTTTGATAGATAAAAAGTGCATTTTAAAAACATCTATACAGATCAGACCAAAATGAGGGACAAATGAGGAGGAATAAGGGACAGAGGGACATTGCTCCAGATCAGGGACAGTCCCTCCAAATCAGGGACAGTTGGGAGCTATGGTTTTGGATGGAGTAAGGAAGGGTAAAGTTATGCTTGCATCACGACTAGGGGCTCTTGAGAGGCGAGCTGAAGCCGAGGGGGCTGTAAAGGTTTCAGGAAGTCATGTACAGCACCCTGCTGGCCCCTCCCACCAGCCATAATCTGCCCGCATTGCATAGAGAAGCACAGAGACCCAGTGATGATGTCACTGGGTCAAAAATACGGTATGTCAGGAAGATGGAAACGTTTTTAAAAAGGTCATGCTATGAAAGGAACCCGAGACACCAAAAGGACTACCCAGTGTACAAACTCCATGCAGACGTTGTCCTGGGCTGGATTTACATGCAGAATCTAGATCTGAAGGGGGAGATTTTTGCAGATGATGTATCCAAGAAATATTAAGCCCTGGCTGACCTAGCCCATTGCTTCCACTTCTAGTCCAAATGTCTCCTTGGGGTGGACCGACCTTTTTTTGCGCGTGATGTAAGCGTCCGTCAGAGAGAGAACAGGAACGCGCTCTGTATCATCCATGGCAGGTTTGATGTCCCCCACCTCGGGATGGAAAGCGATAACAATTGTTTATACCAGTAAACCTCTCACTCAGCCGTGTTCCTAAATTAACCCGGGCCCGGCGGTTATCTCCCTCCGGCACACATCCTCCGTCTTCCTGCCTTTATATTCTAAAAAAGTCCTATCCCAGAATCCGCAGAGACGAATCTTCAGCTTATCAGCGGCCAAAAAAAAAAAAAAAGACGAGCGCCCCGGCTCATCTCCAACCAGATACTAGTATTTAAAAAAAGGGGACTTTTTATCCCAAGGACTGAACATAAAGGATAACCGGACAGGTGCAAGGGGCAAAAGAATTTCCATCTGTTAAAGGAAGGGATTCTTTACAGTAAGAGCTGTCAAAGTCCTTTAAAGCAATGTTTCTTTAAAAAGGCAGCCACAGCATAGTAGAAAAGCCTGTCTCCTGCCAGCATGCTACAGAGAAGGACCCTTGCTCTGTGTGTGTGTGTGGAAGCAGCGGTCTCTCTGCAGAGGTCACATACAACCCCCCCCCCCCCAGATGAGTCATAACTAGAGCTATTCAATCAGCAAGGATCTTGAGCTTTGCTGATTGCAGAGCTAAAGGGTCATCGGGTGCTATTTCCTTATTACAAGTATTTATATAGAGCCAACAATTTATGAAGCACTCTCCATACCGTACATCAGTGGCGGCTGGTGCTCAATATTTTTTTGGGGGGGGGGGCAAATCAACGCCAACCCCGCCCCCTGCAGGAGACGGACGGGTAGGCGGGGACCACCCCCCAGGAGACGGACAGGTAGGCGGGAACCCCCCCCCCAGGAGACGGCCGGTAAGGAATGGTGATTTGGTGGGGGATTTGTGTTTGGAGGAGGAATGGAGGAAGATGATTTTTGCTAGGAGAAGGGATTTGGGGTGTTTGTGTTTTGTGCTAGAAGAGGTGATATGGTAGAGTAGGGAGGGGATTTATGCTAGGAGGGGATTTTTTTTCTTTTTGGTGCGGTGGTTGTGCCAGTAGGGTTTATTGGGGGGGATTTGTGCTAGGAGTGAATATTTGTGCTGGAAGGCGGGATTTGGAGGGAGGGGGGGGGTTGTACTCAGGGGGAAAATTTGAGGAGTAGAGGATTTGTGCAAGGAGGGATTTTTTTGGGGGGGGGTTGGGGAGAGAGAATTTGAGCTGGGAAGGGAGATGGGGAGCAAAGATTTGTGCTGGGAAGGGGTATTTTTGCTAGGAGGGAATATTTGTGCTGGAAGGGGGGGATTTGGAGGGAGAGAGGATTTGAGCTGGGAAGGGAGATGGGGGAGCAAAGATTTGTGCTGGTAGGGGGGATTTGGGGGGGGGGTTGTGCTAGGACGGAATATTTGTGCTGGAAGGGGGGGATTTGGAGGGAGAGAGGATTTGAGCTGGGAAGGGAGATGGGGGCTCAAAGATTTGTGCTGGGAGGGGGGATTTGGAGGGGGGGGGGATTGTACTCAGTGGGGAAATTGGAGGAGTAGAGGATTTGTGCTAGGAGGGATTTTTTTTTGGGGGGGGATGCTGAGGGTGGGGGGTGGGGAGAGGGAATTTGAGCTGGGAAGGGAGATGGGGAGCAAAGATTTGTGCTGGGAGGGGGGATTTTTGCTAGGAGGGAATATTTGTGCTGGAAGGGGGGATTTGGAGCGGGAGGGGGGGGCTGGGGGTATTTGGGGGGAGAGAGGATTTGAGCTGGGAAGGGAGATGGGGGAGTAAAGATTTGTGCTGGGAGGGGGGATTTCAGTAGGGGGGCCGATTTGTCTTGGGAGTAAGGGGCATTTATGCTTAAGGGGTAAGCATGCAGATTAGTGTAAATTTTTTTTTTTGGAAGGGGGGGGGGGATTTTTGCTAGCACGTAATGCCTATAAATCTTGGTGGGGAGGGGGTGGGGGGGGGAGTTATGTTCGCCCTGGGCTCTAAATGGCCTTGTCCTGGCACTGCATTACATGCTTACTTGGGCCAGCTTGGTGAGGAGTAGGTCTTACCCAAAAGGAAACCCACACAAGCACAGCGAGAACATGCAAACTCCATGCAGATAGTGTCCTGATCAGGATTCAAACTGGGGACAGTGCTGAACAAGAGAAGTGCTATTTACCAAGGCTCCATTCACACTAGTGCGACTCCAAAGTTCCGCAAATTTCATGCGACTTTACACTCTGTGGAACTCAAGTCGCAAGAAAGTCGCAATCATATTGCAGGAATCTTTTCCAAGCCACTGAAGTCGCATAGATTGGAACGGGGTGCCATTGAAATTGGGCTGCGACTTGTGTGTCCAAAGTCTCACTAGCATGGCAAGTCTCGCTGGTGTGAACGGAGACTTGAAATCTACTTTAACTATAACCGGGCAGCACTACTAAGAAGGAAGCAGATCCTGCAAATGTAATGAGCAAATGGTTTATCCCGATCTCCATAGACGAGTACAATCTATGAAAATCACTGAGATTTTTTTTCTAAGAGTAATGGAAATGTACATATATAGATCAATATAACGTAAGAAGACCACAGAGTCTCCTCCATTAGATAAACGCACAAAGAACTCAGCTTGGCTCCCTTGTAGAAGCAAGACGACGCTGTAATTGACTTACAGTGTATAAATTGAGTTATAGGCCATGGATTGTATTAGTAGGAGACGTCTAATTGTTTCTGGTTGGCTAGAAGCAGATCTGCAACTATATATACAGTATATATTTAGAAGAGGCTTTGTCAACCAGGGTTCTTTGGATCACTAGGGTTCCTGGGTGTTCATTGAGCCCCCCACATACAATGACTTCCAATGCAAGGGGGCAATTCTTCACTGGTTTCCAATGTAAGAGGGAACTTCTCCACTGACAGCCAGCGTAAGAGGGCATTATCCACTGATCACCAAGGAAAGGAGGAGCTTCTCCATTGACCATCAATAAGGGGGAACTTCTCCACTGACCACCAAGGAAAAGGGGCAGTTATCCACTGACCACCAATGTAAGGGGGTATTTCTCTATTGACCACAGATGTAAAGGAGCATCTCTCCGCTGACCATCAATGTAAAGGGGCATTTACTGATCATCAAGGAAAGGGGGCAAATCTCCACTGACCACCAAGGAAAGGGGGCATTTCTCTACTGACCACCAATGTAAGTGGGTATTTCCCCACTGATCACCAACGTACTGTAAGGGGACAATTCTTTACTGACCTCCAATGTAAGGGGGACGTCTCCACTGACCACCAAGCAAAAGGGGCATTTATCCACTGACCACTAATGTAAGGGGGTATTTCCCCTCTGATCACCAATGTAAAGGGGGCATTGCTCAACGGACAACCAATGTAAGGGGGCATGTCTCCACTGGCCCCCAATGTAAGGAGGCATCTCTCCACTGATTACCGATGTACAGTAAAGGGGCATTTCTTTACTGACGACCAAGGAAAGGCGGCATTACTCTACTGACAACAAATGTAAATAGGGTAATCCCTCTCTGATCACCAATCTAAGGGGGTATTTCTCTACTAACCACCAAGGAAAGGGGGAGCTTCTACATTGACCATCAATGCAATTTCTACACTAACTGCCATTGTAAGAGGGCATTTCTCCACTGACCACCAGTGTAAGGGGTCAGTTCTTCACTAATCTCTAATGCAAGGGTGTATTTCTCCACTGACCACTAAGGAAAGGGGGCATTTCTCTACTGACCATTAATGTAAGGGGTATTTCTCCACTGACCACCAAGGAAAGGGGGCATTTCTCTACTGACCACCAATGTAAGGGGGTATTTCACCTCATCAAAGTAAGGTGGCATTTTTCCATTGATCATGTAGGGGAATACCCCCTTACTGACCACCAATGTAAGGGGGTATTTCACCTCATCAAAGTAAGGTGGCATTTTTCCATTGATCATGTAGGGGAACATTGCTTTTCTGACCTCCAATGTAAGGGGGAACTTCTCCACTAACCACCAAGGAAAGGGGGAACTTCTCCACTAACCACCAAGGAAAGGGGGTATTTTCTCTCTGATTACCAATGTACCCGTGGTGGAACAAAAGACAATCAATCAATCCATGGTTTGCTTTACGCTGGCCATACACCATTCGATTTTCGAACAAATGTGTGTAGATGTTGATTTGATCCCACACACATTTAGAAAATCAAACAAACCTTAAAAAGGAAAAATGTTGAACGTAATCCTACCACTGTAGGACCAGCTTTAGACCCGGTGACAGGTCCTCTTTAAAACATCTCTTTGAAACGCCTTATGTATAACAAGAAGGGGATTATTCTAAATCCCTTTTGTTCTTTTTGGACAAGGTATGGATTCTGTTCTCCATGTATATCTGGACACTGTCCAAGTCTTCTTTCATTCTGGAACAATGTGTATTTAGATTCCTCGTCTCGCCAGACCACACAGATTGTCAGATCAGCAGATAGTTAAAGGAGGACACCCGTCTCACAAAATAAAGAGCAGAAGACAGAACATGGAGGAACTACATGCAACGAAATGTAAGTAAACCTTCTTTCTTGTCCATGAGGGAGGAACTAAACCTCCCAAACTAGTGCTTGATATCCTCACAAATGATGTGTCCCTGCCCCGCCCCCCTCCATTGCATCATGCTGAGATCCGGTAACATCATTGAAGCTGACATAATGATTATTTTTTTACTACACAGCTAGGATATGTTACTACCCAGTAGTACTTCAATTCCAACACGGAGTAGATAGAGGCATGGAGGTTCAAAAAATAATTTTTTAGATAATTTATAGCTTCCTCAATGCAGTCATGAAACGCGTTGAATGTTTTTCATAAGAAAGGGGAAGTAAATTACCTTTTTGTTATGTAACGGAAATGGCCTGTATGCAAGTAATGACTCTCTCTGGATCCTGGGGGAGGGGAGATTTATAACTGTTGTAGCACATCAAGACAGAGCCAACCAGCAGCACAAGTGGATTTTATAAAAAGGCTTTTAGAAGATCTCTGTCTGATTTGTTCGTTCCCCTCCTAGCAGGTCATAGCTCCGTCTGCTCAATTCACCCTAGCAGGTCATAGCTCCGTCTGCTCAATTCACCATAAAGTGTACCTGTGCTTTTCCCTATTTGGACCAGCCCTTGGCTTTGCTCCCCTTCCCCACTGTAGCCCCCAAATAGAGAGGAAACACTGACCCCAAGATGCTCACCCTAATCTTAACCCTAGAACTCATAAAGTGGACCTATCATCGAATATAGTTTTTCTACAGCCATGCTAAGTAATGTTTCAACAGTTCCAAGTATTTATTACTCCTCACAGAGATCGCAGTATCTCCGCCCCCCCTTCCTCCTCCCTTTTTTCTCCAAATCAGCAGCACCATCCAGGGTCACCATCTACGTCCTGAATAAGATACTGCCTCAGAAATGGCGGAACCATGTACACCTTTGGTGCATGTAGGGTTCATAAATGTCTGACATAGTTCACAGCCTGCTCCACTGGGGAAGAGGAGACTGAGGACATGCTTCCTCCTGCCTGTAGCATCTCCTCCAACATCAGTACCTGACCTTGTAAATAGTGGCCAGCTCCATAAAGACAAGGTTTGACCAGTTTGAAGTAGAGGAACTTGAGTATCTTGCACAAAACCCTGACCTCAATCCTACGACCTCAGCCTTTGGGGTGAATTGGAACATTGACCGCAAGCCAGGTCCAGGGCCGTCCTTTAAAGCAGGGCAAAAGGGGCAGCTGCCCTGGGCCCTGTCATTGTTGTGGGGCCCAAAGCAGTTGCCTCATACTTGCCAAATATCCCAGTTTAAATTCCCTTGTCCTTTGAAGTTTTAGTCCTGTCCTGTGTCCCAATGTCTCAGTGTGAAGTGCTGGTACTAATGCCGCCCAGTTCTGTCTTATTGTTGTGTAAAGAATTGTACATGTAAATAATCGGCATTCATATGTAAATAGCGGCAGCATTCATAAGTAAATAGCTGCGGCCAGTGGCTTCGATATGTAAATAAAGGCGGCATTCATATGTATATCATGCCCCCCTGCAGTGAGGAGATTATGTGCTGTAACCTCTAGCCACCCATAAGTGTGCAGTAATACTGTACAGTAATCTTTAGCAACCAATTAACAAGCAGAAATCATTTGCTGTACAGTAACCTCTAGCAACTAATCAGTGAGCTGTAATGTGTGCTGTAACCTCTAGCAACCAGTCAGTAAGCAGTAATGATATGCTGTAACCACTGGCAACTATTCGCAATTGCTGCCTGATCTGATACAGTAAACTGATTTTAAGTCTAGCTGCTATTCATTGTATGTCTCAGAGCAGGTAGAGAGTGAAATTGCATGGGGGGGGGCCCAAGAAAATTTTTGCCCAGGGTCCAATCAATATTAAAGACGGCCCTGGCCAGGTCTTCTCATCCAACATCAGTACTTGACCTCGTAAATGTTAGATGGTTCCATAAAAGATATGGTTTTACCAGTTTGGTTTGGAGGAACTGGAACGGCCTACACAGAGCCCTGACCTCAACCCTAGTGAACACCTTTGACCAGTTTGGTGTGGAGGAACTCAACTGGTCTGTATAGCGCCCTGACCTCAACGCTACTGAACACCTTTGGGATGAATTGGAACATTGATTATGAGCCAGTTCCTCTCATCCACCATCAATACCTGACCTCATAAATTTGTCCGGCTCAACAAAAGATATGGTTTGGCCAGTTTGGTGCGGAGGAATTTAAGTGTCTTGCACAAAACCCTGACCTCAACCCTACTCAACGCCTTTGGGGTGAATTGGAACACTGGTTGCAAGACAGGTCTTCTCATCCAACATCAATACTTGACCTCGTAAATGTTGGCCAGCTCCATAAAGACATGGTTTGACCAGTTAAATGTGGAGGAACTGGAATGGCCTACACAGATCCCTGACCTCAACCCTACTGAGCATCTTTGATCAGTTTGGTGTGGAGGAACTCAACTGGTCTGCATAGAGCCCTGACCTCAACTCTACGCAATGCATTTGGGATGAATGGGAACACTGATTGCAAGCCTGGTCTTCTCATCCAACATCAATTCCCGACCTCATAAATGTTGGCCAGCTCTATAAAAGACATGGTTTGACCAGTTTGTTGTGGAGGAAATTGAGTGTCTTTCACAGGGCCCTGACCTCAACCCTACTCAATGTCTTTGGGGTGAATTGGAACACTGACTGCAAGACAAGTCTTCTCCTCCAACATCAGTACCTGACCTTGTAAACGGTGGCTAGCTCCAAAAGGACATGGTTTGACCAATTTGGTGGGGAGGAACTAGAATGGCCTACACAGAGCCCTGACCTCAACCAGCGGCGGCTGGTGGTTTTTGTTTGGGGGGGCAGCAAACAACCAAACCCCCCACGTCAACTCAAACCCCCTGCTGTTTGCCGGTCGGCACTTACCCCATTTAGCCAGTGGCGGGGATCGGGCATCTATGCAGTGGATGAATCTCTCCATTGCATATAGGGGATGGCCTGGAGTGAGGTGGCGGCGTCCAGGCGTCCTTAATGGACGGGCCACCCCTGACCTCAACCCTACTGAACATCTTTGACCAGTTTGGTGTGGAGGAACTCAACTGGTCTGTATAGAGCCCTGACCTCAACCCTAATGAACACCAATTTGGGATGAATTGGAACATCGATTGCGAGCGAGGTCTTCTCATCCAACATCAATGCCTGACCTTTTAAATGGTGGGAAGCTTCATAAAGACATGGTGGGACCAGTTTGGTGTGGAGGAACTCGAGTGTCCTGCACAAAGCCCTGACCTCAATGCAAGCCAGGTCTTTTCATCCAACATCAGTACCTGACCTCATAAATGGTGACCAGCTCCATAAAAACATGGTTTAACCAGTTTGGTGTGGAGGAACTCAAGTGGCCTCCACAGAGACCTCAACCCTACTGAACACCTTTGGGGTGAATTGGAACGCTGATGGTGAGCCAGTTCTTCTCGTCCAACACACACAACCCCGACCTCACAAAATGTTCTTTTGGCTAAATGGACTCAAATTCCCCCAAACCACACCCTAAAATCTTGTGAAAAGCTTTACCAGAAAAGTGGAGGATGTTATAGGGGGGTCAACTCCAAGCCAATAGTTTTTGAATGGGATGTCTCTAGGTACTCACGCTACTTGCATTAAAAAAAAAATATATCTAATGATTTTCCCCACAGTATTTTTGTTTGCCACTAGATGTCCTCATTTTGATGGCCAGTATCATTCAACCCACTTCCTCCCAACCCAGCCTGCGATTGGACAGTGAAATGAGAAGCAGTACAATGAAGAGCTCATCTCTGTCACACTGCTCTCTCCTCCTATCAGCATGTTCCTTGCCAGTACATGAAATAATTGACTCAGTCTGCTGCTTCTTCCTCTCACACTCCAGCCCTTTTCCACAGGGACTACAAGAGGCAGATACCAGGTCACATTCAGGTACTTACACGCTTGTATTTATACACTTTTTATATATATATATATATATATATATATATATATATATATATATACATATATACACACACACACATACACACACACATACACACACACATGCAATACGCTTGTACTTAATGATGTAATAAATTATTAAAATAATTAAAACAAAATTCATATAATTTAAAAGGATTTTTTCATATAATTTGTTTAATTTATTGTTTTAATCATTTAATTAGGTTGCATTAATTTGTGTCTTTTATATCTGCCCAGCTTTAACCATTACCTACTGTACCCAAAATGGAAAAAAAAAACGTTTTTAGCTTTAGGTATACTTCGGGTGCATCCAAAAGCTGCTAATGACAAGATTTTCTAACATTATAAGAAGAAAAAAAAATGAAATAAAAAGGTTGTTTAAAAAAAAATCCCCCCGCTAAAAAAACAAGGGCAAAAAAAAGTTTAAACTTTAGGTATAGATTTAGTTGTTGCATCCAAAAGCTGCCAATGACAAGATTTTCTAACATTATAAGAAAAAAATACAATAAAAAGGTTGTTTAAAAAAAAAAATCTCCCCTCTAAAAACACAAGGATAAAAAAAAGTTTTAGCTTTAGGTATAGATTTTATTGTTGCATCCAAAAGCTGTTAATGACAAGATTTTATAATGTTATTTAAAAAAAAATAATCATCAAAAGTTGTTTTAAGAAAAGCCAATCCCCAAAAATAATAAAAGGTTGTTTAAAAAAATCCCCACCCACAAAAAAAAAAAAAAAAGTTTTAGATTTAGGTATACTTTAACGGTTGCATCCGAAAGCTGCCAATGACAAGATTTTATAACATTATACAAAAAAAAATAATAATATATATATATTTATAAAGATTTTATTGTTGCATCCAAAAGCTGCTAATGACAAGATTTTCTAACATTATAAGAAAAAAAATTACAATAAAAAAGGTTGTTTAACAAAAATCCCCCCTCTAAAAAAACCAAGGAAAAAAAAAGTTTTAGCTTTAGGTATAGATTTATTTGTTGCATCCAAAAGCTGCTCATGACAAGATTTTATAATGTTATTTAAAAAAAATAAAATAATAATCAAAAGGTTGTTTTAGGAGAATCCAACCCCAAAAAAAAAACAAATACAAAAACAAAATGGAAAAAAAAAAGGTTTAGCTTTAGGTATACTTTAATTGTTGCATCCAAAAGCTGCTAAAATGACAAGATTGTATAATGTTATTAAAAAAAAAATAATAATCAAAAAGTTGTTTTAAAAAAATCCAACCCCCCAAAAAACAAAAAGAAAAAAAAAAGTTTTAGCTTTAGGTGTAGATTTAATTGTTGCATCCAAAAGCTACTAATGACAAGATTTTATAATGTTATTTAAAAAAAAAAAAAATAATAATAATCAAAAAGTTCTTTTAAGAATATCCAACCCCCCAAAAAATAAAAATAATTAAAAAAAAAAAATTAGCTTTAGGTACACTTTAAGGGTTTCATCCAAAAGCTGCTAAATATATATATATATATATATATATATATATATATATATATATATATATATATATCTATCTATATATATACACACACACACACACACACACACACACACAGTGGGGCAAAAATGTATTTATTCAGCCACCAATTGTGCAAGTTCTCAAAAGATGAGAGAGGCATGTAATTGTCATCATAGGTATACCTCAATTATGAGAGACAAAATGTGGAAACAAATCCAGACAATCACATTGTCTTATTTTTGAAATAATTTATTTGCAAATTATGGTGGAAAATAAGTATTTGGTCACCTACAAACAAGCAAGATTTCTGGCTCTCACAGACCTGTATCTTCTTCTTTAAGAGGCTCCTCTGTCCTCCACTCATTACCTGTATTAATGGCACCTGTGTGAACTTGTTATCAGTATAAAAGACACCTGTCCACAACCTCAAACAGTCACACTCCAAACTCCACTATGGTGAAGACCAAAGAGCTGTCGAAGGACACCAGAAACAAAATTGTAGACCTGCACCAGGCTGGGAAGACTGAATCTGCAATAGGCAAGCAGCTTGGTGTGAAGAAATCAACTGTGGGAGCAATAATTAGAAAATGGAAGACATACAAGGCCACTGATAATCTCCCTCGATCTGGGGCTCCATGCAAGATCTCACCCTGTGGGGTCAAAATGATCACAAGAATGGTGAGCAAAAATCCCAGAACCACACGGGGGGACCTAGTGAATGACCTGCAGAGAGCTGGGACCAACGTAACAAAGGCTACTATCAGTAACACACTATGCCGCCAGGGACTCAGATCCCGCAGTGCCAGATGTGTCCCCCTGCTTAAGCCAGTACATGTCTGGGCCCGTCTGAGGTTTGCTAGAGAGCATTTTGATGATCCAGAAGAGGATTGGGACAATGTCATATGGTCATATTAAACCAAAGTAGAACGGTTTGGTAGAAACACAACTCATTGTGTTTGGAGGAGAGAGAATGCTGAGTTGCAACCAAAGAACACCATACCTACTGTGAAGCATGGGGGTGGCAACATCATGCTTTGGGGCCGTTTCTCTGCAAAGGGAACAGGACGACTGATCCGTGTACATGAAAGAATGAATGGGGCCATGTATCGTGAGATTTTGAGTGCAAACCTCCTCCCATCAGCAAGGCCATTGAACATCAAACGTGGCTGGGACTTTCAGCATGACAATGATCCCAAACTCACCGCCCGGGCAACGAAGGAGTGGCTTCATAAGAAGCATTTCAAGGTTCTGGAGTGGCCTATCAGTCTCCAGATCTCAACCCCATAGAAAACCTTTGGAGGGAGTTGAACGTCCGTGTTGCCCAGCGACAGCCCCAAAACATCACTGCTCTAGAGGAGATCTGCATGGAGGAATGGGCCAACATGCCAGCAACAGTGTGTGACAACCTTGTGAAGACTTACAGAAAACGTTTGACCTCTGTCATTGCCAACAAAGGATCTATAACAAAGTATTGAGATGAACTTTTAAAAATTGACCAAAAACTTTTTTTCCACCATAATTTGCAAATAAATTCTTTCAAAAATCAGACAATGTGATTGTCTGGATTTGTTTCCACATTTTGTTTCTCATAGTTGAGATATACCTATGATGACAATTACAGGCCTCTCTCATCTTTTAAAGTGGGAGAACTTCCACAATTGGTGGCTGACTAAATACTTTTTTGCCCCACTGTATATATATATATATATATATATATATATATATATAATTTGTTTTAAAAAAATCCCCCTTAAAAGAAAAAAAACAAAACAAAAAAATGTAAAATAAATTTGTGTGTTTGAGTTCAGCCTAGAGTTGCAGCTTTAACTATTATCTACTGTAGCCAAAATGAAAAAAAAAAAAAAAAGGAAATAAAGTTTTAGCTTTAAGTATACTTTAACGGTTGCATCCAAAATCTGCTAATGATAAAATTGTATAAAGTTATAAAAAAAAAAAAAGTGGTTAAAAAAAAAAACAACAAAATCCCTCCCCGCAAAGAAAAACCCACAAAAAAAACAAAATTGAAAAAGCACATCCTCAATCTGCATGCAGTTTGGTGGACAGATGTGCGAGTGGCCCCTTGGCGTGAAACGTTCGACATTGATTATTTTATCAGGTTGCATGACATTTAGTGATTCATACAGCAGCCTTGGAATCACAGGCAGGATTGTAGTACAGTACTCATTCTCTACACACACACACCCTTTTTTCTTTGATTAGGGCTGATGTCATTGCTTTCTTTTTTTTTTTTTTTTTTTGGGGCAGGGCTGAGCTCTAGAGAGAGACTCAGACACACAGTCACTCCAGTGCTGTTTCCTGCTGCCTGGGATCGAGTCAAGGTAAGGCGTGTTGTCGCAGATGTCGTTGTACGCAGACGAACCATTTAGCATTGTGTCGTGTATAGACTGCCCCAGGGGTGCTTTATTAGCTGTCCCTTATTGTAGCCGCATTAGTCCACTTGCAACAACACAGTTGAGTACTGTCTGTGATACTTTTTTTATTTGCACTAACAGATAAATTATTAGGACAAGCTTTCAGGGATCTACCACTACAAGTATCAGCACGCCGTCTAAAACTGCGTGTTACGGTCTTTTTTTTATGATGTGACAATGTAATATATGGGGCGGTGATGTAATCACAGTTTCAGATTGGATGGAATAGAGTGTTGAATGGGATGGGGTGGGAAAATGTCTGAGTATCAGCAAGTATCAGCATGGTTTTGTAGGCTCCTGAAGCTCCAGAGCTGACCACTTGTGGTTGCTGAGCTTCTGATATACTACAAGTATCAGAATGCCTTTGCTGCTTTACCAAGCTGGGGGGCATGGAAGTTCCTCTGGGACTACAAGTATCAGCACTGCCCTGTAGGTTCCTGGAGCTCCAGAGCTGACCACTCATGGTTGCCGAGCTGCTACTGAACTACAAGCATTAGAATGCCCTTGCTGGTTTACCCATCTGGGGGCTTGGAAGTTCTTCTAAACTGCAAATATCAGCATTTTCTGGTAGGCTCCTGAGGCTCCAGAGCCAACCGCTTGTGGTTGCTGAGCTTCTGGTGAACTGCAAGCATCAGAATGCCCTAGCTGGTAAACCCAACCAAGGGCTTGGAAGTTCTTCTGAACTACAGGTTTCAGCATCATCTTGTAGGCTCTTGAAGCCTCAGAGGTGACCACTTGTAGTCGCTGAGCTTCTGATGAACTACAAGCATCAGATAGCTTTTGCTTGTCTACCTAACTGGGAGTTTGGATGCCCTACTGAAATAAGTGTCAGCATTGTCTTGTAGGCTCCTGAAGCTCCTACGGTGAGCACTTGTGGTCACTGAGCTGCTGAAGAACTACAAGAATCAGCATGCCTTTTCACCCCTGCTGAGGTTCCTGGTGGTTTTATGGGTTTTGTGGAAGTATGGGTTACTCTACTGGCTTCTGACGCTCTGGGAATACTGACCTACTAGTTGTGGGACTAGAGGTCCCAGCAAGCCTTATCCATCTACTTTAGCAAAATCCTTCATAATTGGTGGCTGTCTGGCTCTGGTTTTAAGATGACTAATAGCAAATATCTCAAGCTTTTGGATCTCCAGTCATCTGGTGGTCTTCCAATTATTGTATGACTACCGCAACAATCTCAGTTGGTGGCTGTCTGGCTCTGGTGACCTAGGCGTAACACCAAATTTCTCAAGCTTCTGGATCACTGGCTGAGTCATCCATTTGCTGTACGACTACCAGCATGGCCTACTGGGAGCTGGCTGCATAAGTTAGGGGCGCTGCTTTACAGAAGTCTCAGCATGCTTTGTGGAATTTCAGGTGGCCAGCTGTGACTGTCTCTGGGCATCAAGATGCTCTAGAGCTTTGTTAATTCATGGATGTCTACTTCTTATTGAACTACAAGTATCAGCATTGCCGAGCTGCCAGAGCTAGAGTTGTATGCCCTTGTAGTAATCTAGTGCTTATAGAACTAAAAGAAACAATATGTTCTCAGCACGTGTAGCTGGCATTATTTCTAGTTCCATGGTTGTTATTCAACCACAATCATCAGCATGCATTATGTAAGCCTTGACTATCTTGTCCAGCAATCATCAAGATCTTGTGGGACTACAAGTCCCAGCATTCTTGAGGAACCTTGGTTTTTCTTGCTTGTGTGGAACCACGAGTTTTACCATAACTTGCCTGGCGTCTGGTGTTCCACCTATCTCAGTGTGCTGCTATCTGTTAGAGAACAATACGTTCCAGTATGGCTTACCAAGGTGGAACCATCAGATCCACCATGGACAAGAAGGCCTACAGCTCTCATGGTCTTCATGGTTGTCTACTTCTTATTGAACTACATGTATCAGCAGCTAGAGTTGTATGCCTTTGTAGTCATCTAGTGCTTATAAATCTAAAAGAAACAGCATGTCCTCAGCACGTGTGGCTGGGATAATTTCTAGTTCCCTGGTTGTTAATATTTAAGCAAACATCAGCATGCATTTTCTAAGCCTTGACTATCTTGGCCAGCAATCACTAAGATCAGCATTCTTGAGGAACCTTGGTTTGCTGGCTCATGTGGAACCATATGTTTTACCATAACTTGCCTGGCATCTAGGGTTTCACCAATTTCAGTGTGCAGCTATCTGTTCGAGAACGATACAATCAATTATGGCTTACCATGGTGGAACCATCATATCCACCATGTACCAGAAGGCTTACAGCTTTCATGGTCTTGAGGAAATACGAGTTCCATCATGGCCTTTGGAAATTGGGTATCATTAGAGAAGGTGAACCTTTCAATACTTATTATCACATAATGCTCCGGTGGGCCTTCCAATGCAAGTTATCACATAGTCCTCTGGTGGACCTTCCAACGCTGATTATCACATAGTCTTCAGATGCACTTGCGTAATCAAGTAATCAAATTTCCCTGGACTATAAAAGCCTCCTTCAATTTAGATTTCCAATAGAATTGCCTACATTACTTGGTTGCTATCCTTTTAAAATAAGTACCAACGATAGTTTGTTGCTCAACCATCTCTGGCACCTCTTCCACTGGCTTATAGAGTAAGGTTGTGTATTGAGAACACTCATCTTGGATAATTATTACTTTAAAAGCCCCAAGGATACTACAAAAAAAACAAAAAAAAATATCATTGCCTATCTATACTTTCTGCTGCCCTAGGCCAACTGTGTCATCCCTTCCCCCACCCACTCAATTGATTGTTCTCCTGTGACCCCCCCCTGCTTGTTTTTTTAAAGGTCAGTTGTGAGGGGGGGAGGGGGATCTGGGGGAGTGGGGGTGGCCATCCAAACATAAAATATTCATGCATAAACCTGGTTGTTCGACTTTGCATGGAATTGTTTGAGAAGGGTAGGTCTACTGGGGGTAGCATTGTTGAAGATGTGGCCAGATGATGATGGGCAGGGCAGCAAGCAGGAACCTTTTATTACACCTAAGGATGCATCACTTTCTGTCCATGGCATGATGCTCAAATAAATGGGTGTTGCCTCTGAAGGCTATGATGCCCTAAGCCACTGTCTATGTTGCCTTTTGAGAAATTCTGCTCTGAACAGATTGTAACATACAGGAAAAGGGGGACTTTATTATACCACTGGTCATAATGGAAAAATAGGGAGGTCTCCAGGGACAAAGTGGAAAAATCCTGGAACAATCCCCGGAAATTAAGAATAGTTGGAAAAAGTCTGAATTTAAAGGATACTTTTACTGAGGGGGAATATGTCAAATTGTCATCAGAGACCTAATGGTCCGATTGTGTCTGGCTTCCGAATTTACTGACTTTTCTTGAACACGCCCATATGTGATGTTCACAAAGCAATACGCCACTAGGGGCGGTTGAATATGAAAATTGTCTTGCAACATCATTTGCTGTTCCTGACTTGTTCTGATGTTGCATTTGGCCTAAGCAAAGGAAATAGTATATAGTATAGTATAAAAGTAAATAGTCAAGAATCAGTCGTTGATACTTTACTGTGCCGAAGCTGAATGCAACGTTAGAATGAATGGGGAACAAGGACTGATTGTTTCGACAATGGTCAATGAGTGTGCCATCTACAGCTTTCCAAGACTACCAAATGGCAGCTGCTTGACTGTACAACAGACAGATACACTTCAAGACAGAAGATACTGATAGGACAGATTTTTGAAAAGGTGGCCAAAGGTCGAGCTCATCTATAGCTTCCCAAGACCACTAAATGGAAAATTTTTTAATGTAGGACAGACAGGTATGCTTTAAGACAATGGGTACTGATAGGACAGATTTTTTCTATGGCGGTCAATAGTTACGCCAATCTGTAACTTCCCAAAACAACTAATTGGTAGCTTCTTGATATGCTTTATACCCAGAGGGTGTGGATAGAAGAGATTGTTTCAATTGTGGTCAATTGTGGTCAAAGATTACGCATCTATAGCTTCCCAAGACAACTCAATAGAGGCTTCCACCACAGGACAGACAGGTATACTTTATTGGTAGTAGTCAATGGTCATGGCTATCTATAGATTCCCAAGACCATTAAATGTCAGCTTCTTGACCGTACGCAAGACAGGTACATATCACGTTAGCTGGTATGGAAAGGACAGACTGCTTTAATGGTATTTAATGGCCATGCCCATCTATAGCTTCCCAAGGCCACTAAAAGTCAGCTTCTTGACTGTACATAAGACAGGCACACTTTAAGCCAGTGGATATGGATAGGACCTATTGCTTCAGTTAGGTCAATGGTCACACCAATCTATAGCTTCCCAAGACCACTAATTGGCAGCTTCTTGACTGTATGACCAACAGGTACATGTCAAGCCAACAGGTAAAGATAGGACAGATTGTTTCAATGTTGGTCAATGGTCACCCCCCATCTATAGCTTTCACAAGTCAGGTACACTTCAAGCCATTGTGGGTAGGGAAAAATTCTACTGTGTACAAGTAAAGGAATGAAACGTTCTTTTTTTTTTGTTATACACATATGAACCGGATATTACTCAAAAAATGATGTTTAACTATCTCTTGAGGCATATGCAATTCAAACCGTTATCTGGCCCCCTGGCTGCTTTAGGGACAGTCTCTATCTGGAGTCTAGTTGTTGTGGTTTCCCTGTTTCGGCTTCTGTGCTTTAGGAACTGACGTGTCTGCATTTCTTTCTTTTGTGTGAATGTTTCAGTAAGAAAATTCTCAGGCGCTGAGCTATCCATAGGTCCTCTGACATATTTTTGGGTTGAGGAAAGCATTTTTGGTATGTGACTGGACCGCGGTTATTCTTCCTCCCTCCCAAGGCAGGACACGATCCCCTCCTTTAGGCTGTGTGATTAATAATTTAAAGCTGAAATCCTGGCAGATATAAAGACCCAAATGAATGTAGGCCTGTATTCACTCATACATCATTAAATGCATTTTTAATTGGAGTATTCGATCAAGGTCATTGACTGAAGTTGGCCAATAGATTTTCTTTTTAACATTCTACCCAAAATCCTAAGAAAAAACAGTTCTTTAGAGCAGCTATTCTCAATTAGGGTTATCTATATTGTAAAGTGGTGCATAAACTGTTGGCGCTATATAAATCCTGTATAATAATAATATAATAAGGTGGAACTCTGGGCTTCCTTCAGAGATTGCTAGGGGTTCCTTGAGTCATGGCTGATTGACCTCCCATCTGATGGTACTTGCATAGTTCTGGGTCTGATTCCCCTTGAGAAGGCCAGCAGCATGACCTCAATGGTCTTTTTAACTGTCTATAAGGGTGGCAATTGTAAGGGAGCCATTCTTCCTACTGACCAGTGCAAGGGGTATTCTTCACATAGAATCCAAGGATTCCTCCAGAGATTGCTAGGGGCCCCTTGAGCCATGGTTTATAGACCTCCCATCTGATGGCACCTGCATAGTTCTGGGCCCAGATCCACTTGGCAAGCAGCATGACATCAATGATCTTTGTTAGCTGTCTGTGAGGGTGGCATTGTGGCCACCCCTGTAAGGAGGCCATTCTTCCTACTGACCACCATTACAAGGGGCATTCTTCGCCTAGAACCCTAGGGTTCCTCCTGATGTTTCTAGGGGATTACTTGAGGTGTGGCTTCCCGATGGACCTTCCCATTTTTTGGGGCTGGCATAGTTACAGGGCCAATGCCACTTGGAAGTGTCAGCTGCATTAACCCAGTGACCATATTAGCTGTCCAAAGTAGGGGCATTTTCTCAGAGACCCCAAAGAACTGGTTTTATCAAGGGCTCTGAAAATTATTTCAAGGGTTTCTCTGGGGTAAAAAGGTTGAGAAATGCTGCTTTAGAGCATTCAACCTTGCCTTAATCAAGTCAACTAATTTTGTTTGAAAGCCTTTAACATTTTGCCCAGACCCGCTACTTGAATGGGATCCCAGATGTATAAAGCAGATTTATTTTGTGCCTTACAACATGTATGATTGTCACCGAACGAAAACCAAATTCGCAGTTAGAATTTTATTCATACGAGAAAAGAAATCCATCTTGCTCCTTCAAACTTGCTCGTCACTTACCCTTAAAAAAACAAAACAAATGAACATTCCCAAAAGGAACATTTTTCCAACATATGGCCAGCTAAAGAAGAGTTTAAACTACCAGAACTTCTGTTCATGCTTAAAAATCTGATGAACTATGAACCCTCATGAACTATCTCCTGCAATCATCTTGATCAATTACTAGTTAAAATTCTTGCAGTGCATGGCAAGGCCAATTGGGAAGGTAAGCTCGTGGGTGTGGCAGTGTGATAAAGAATACAATGGAGCATAATAGAGATAGATGTGGGTGTGGTCAGAAGATAAGGGTTGTCAACAGAGGAGAAGAAAAAGATGGCTCCATTCCAAGGTTTTCTCTAATCCCTGTACACCTAAATCCCCAAAACTACTCAGAGGACACATTCTTATGTGCTGGACACAACAAAGGCAGGAAAACATTCTGGAGCGTAGTGTTCCTTTAAGGTCGGGCTGACATGTGTGATTGGTGTTGCAGATAATGAGGTAATCAGGATGTGCAGACAAGCATGCTGGGACTTATTGCACAATCTCCGCAGGAATTCGTCTCTGCCTGTCAAATTTCCTTTCTTCCAGGCTGCGATTACACGCTGGACAAATATTAAGCTACCCAGCAGCTATTCTACAGGTCTTATTGTCCAATAACAAAGCCAAACCTGGGGCCTTCTCTGCTCCCTAGTTGGGAGTTGGCTACCTAAACCCTGCTCGTCAGATTTGTAGCAAATTCTTTAGTTGCACAGAGTTGTGTAAGAACAATTCTTAAGCAACAAGGAGAGGAAATCGTCTACATATTACGTACGATTGTGCGATAATCTAAAGATGGGGGGAAAAAATGGCAGCTTAAAGTGGTTTTACTATGAAAAGTAAGGCAACAGGTTCACTTTATTGCGAGTCCTGGAGCTTCTTATTCCGGTTGCCTGCACGGTGCCAGGAAAAGAAGCCCTGTGCAAGCTCCAAGTTGGAATTAGAAAACACATGGGCTGAATATTTTTTTTTTCTGCCCCCATCCAACAGTGATGGGCAGCCATCTCCAAAGAACAAATTGGCCCACTCCAATGACATCACTTTATTTAGTCCAAACAGTCATTTACCAAGTACCAGTGCTGCCACGTGGGAGAAAAAGTAGTCACTACATGCTCCCCCATACCCAGAAGTATGGGGTAGGTCACTTTACTCCCACAAACGCAGATCGAAGAGAAGTATAAGAAGCCGACATTAAAGTTAAGTGTTGCTTTGCCTGCATGGGAAGACCACTTTAACTTAGAATGATGGTCGGTGGTGAGGAAAATTTTACCACAATTTTTTGTTTTCCCACACATATGGTGGCAGAAAATCAATAGCTTTTAGCAAGGGTGTCATTAGAAATCACAGGGCCCTGTACAGCCTACCCGACAGGGCCCCCCTCCAGTGCTTTGTGTGATGGGAGGTGCCAGTGTGTGCAATGCGCAGGGTGTAGAAGCAGCATTAGCGACATTGGTGTGGGCGTGATGTGAGAAGATCATCGGCCATGGCAGCACCATTGCCCCAATAAGCTTCTGACTCCTGCACAGTGCTTACAGGGAGGATCAATCACATAGGGGTTGATTTACTAAAACTGGGAGTGCAAAATCTGGTGCAGCTCTGCATAGAAACCAATCAGCTTCCAGGTTTTAGTTGTTAAAGCTTAACTGAACAAGCTGAAGTTAGCAGCTTATTGGCTGCCAGGCGCAGCTGCACCGGATTTTGCACTCTCCAGTTTTAGTAAATCAGCCTTATAGAGTCTATTAGACTGACTGTTGGTAGCAGGTACAACCACCAAAAAGGTAGCTCCTGCTGGACCCTGCCCCCACCCGTTGACCTGATAGAGCCTGGGTTTTTTACTGGAGTACTGCCTGTTCCACCCTATTGGTAGCCCTGGCTTTTAGGACCGGTGCTTAGGGACCAGTGTGAAAGTGTAAGCCAGAACTTTATTGCAAGAAGGAACTAAGGAACCAAAAAGACCTCCAGTGAACCATTGCGAAGCACAGTAGAGCCTCCCTAGAACTGAGAGTATTTGCAGGTCTCGTTGTGGGTTACAAAGAACATTTGCCCTTGTCTTTTCTTGGAATAAGAAGGTGAGGCATGGCAAAAGAAAAGGCATTTAACAGCAGGGAGGACACCCCCAGGAGGCCCCTGCAGGACCTAGCCCCCCCGCTGTTGACCTGATGGGGCCCAGGCCTGGTAGTGGAGTACTGCCTGTACCTACCTATCAGCAGTCTTGGCTTTTAGGAGTGGGGCTTAGGGACCAATAAGAAAGTATAATCCAGGAGTTTTTTATGAGAAGGAACTACAAAGCCCTCCTCTGAACCAGTGTGTAGCACAGTAGAGCCTTCCTAGAACAGAAGGTATTCACATGTCTCGTTGTGGGTTACCCCAAATGAAGAACATCTGCTCCTTGCTTGAAATTTAGCATTTAGCAGTAGGGAGGACACCCAACGGCAGCCCCTGCTGGGTCCAGGCCCCCCTACTGACCTGATAAGGCATTGGGCCTGGTAGAATCTATTAGACTGACTGTTGGTAGCAGGTAGGACACCCACAGGTAGTGGACCCTGCCTCCCATGTTGACCCGATAGGGCCTGGGTTCTGTACTGGAGTGCTACCTGTACCACTCTATCTTGGCTTTTAGGCATGGGGCTTAAGGACCAATGAGAAAGTATAACCCAGAAGTCTATTGTAAGAAGGATTTAAAAAGGAACCAAAAAGCCCTCTACAAAATCAGTGCATAGCACAGTAGAACCTTCCTAGTACAGAAGGTCTTTACATGTCTTGTTCCTCACACCACCTTTGTGGGTTACACCAAACAAAAAACATTAGCTCCTTGATTGCAATAAGGTGAGGCGTGGCAAAAGAAACGGCATTTAGCAACAGTGAGGGCACCCACAGGCAGCCCTTGCCGGGCCCCCCTGCTGACCTGATGGGACCTGGGCCTGGTAGTACAGTACTGCCTGTATCACCCTATCGACAGCCTTGGCTTTTAGGACCAGGGCTTGGGGACCAATGATAAAAAGTGTAACCAAGTGGTATATTGTGGGAAAGAACTAAAAGGAACCAAAAAGCCCTCCACAGAACCAGTCCTGAATAACAAAAAAAGATGACCTCAGGTGTGAAAATTTGCCAAACAATTTTTGTTAGATAGGAAACTACAGGTGTTACTGATGATTTTTTTGAAGGCTGGTCAGTGTGTTTTCCATTAAAAATGATTGACCCTGCCTACCCTGTGGCTTTTCAAGGTCTGCTGGAGCACAGATAAAACTTCTAGAAGAACTCGTTTTAAATGCTAGGTATTCAAATTCCTTGTATTTGTCTGTCTCAATGGCAGATCATTTATGACGGTCAGGAAATAGCAGTCGACATTCTTTACAAGGCTCCATCTCCAGGGTGCGGCAGGAAAGTTCCTTCGAGCGTTTCCGACACAACCATCTTTCCATCTACAGCTATGCCAGCGCTGGATTATCTGCCCTCATAGGCCAACGTGTTACGATAAGCGCACGATCCAGCTAGGCTGCAGTCTAATTCAAAAGCCATGTAGTTTTTAAAAAGTGACTGCTGAAATCATGAAAGGGTTAATTTATAGAGGAGTTGGTCTTGGATTTGCAGAAGATTCACTAATGAATCTTTTGTCTGTTTAAAACACATACACTGCATCATAATTTGCCAAGCCAGGATGGCAAATGAGTTGCCAAACTAGACTGGCGAATGCGCCAGGATAGAAATAGAGGCTCAGCTTTTAGAAGGGAGGTAGAGCTTTTTTGTATCATATTTTTCTCTGAGGGCTTGTCCTCACTGGCTGCAAACAGAGCAGATTTTAGGGGTCTTTTCTGTCCCTGAAATGCCCCAAAACCGCCTTGTACAACCTTGACAATGCAATTCATAGGCACAGTACCCATGGAAGTGGCAATGTTGCGGCACCTCAAAAAAAACATACCAAGTGCACCATGGTTAGGACTGGAGACGGTGCTGGACTGACTAGATCAGTATCTAGTCGTAGGTAGGTGGCTATGTGGACAAAGAGGAGGAAATCACAGCCAGTGGGTTGAGTCCAATCAGTGCCGGGTCATCCAGTGCCCAGGGCAAAGATGTCAAACTGTGCCCCCACCCCATTTAAGATGTGCAAGCTTAGGGGATCCTACGCCCAGTACTCACTCGCTTGTTAAAATCACTGCCGCTATCACTACTCCTGTCAGCCTTGTAACAGAAGGCAACCCCATCCCTACAGTAAAACATTGCCCCCAGGGCAAAAATTGAACAAAAAGCTCTGGATGGCCGCACTCCAATAAAAACAATTTCTTTATTGTTATAATAAATCCATGCAGCAAGGATAAAACCACTTAGTGGTTTTATCCTTGCTGCATGAATTTATTATAACAATAAAGAAATTGTTTTTATTGGAGTGCGGCCATCCAGAGCTTTTTGTTCAATTTTTGCATATGGTTGCATATTGAGCCGCACCCACACCTGGAGAGGGGAGAGATCATTAGGAAGTGGACACCTGGAGCGGGTTCTTCTGTTTGTTTCAACTGCCCCCAGGGCAGCCGCCACTCCCGCCTACCCCTTGTCCCGGCCCTAAGCCCAGTGGTGGGTCGTGGTTGTGGGCTTGGGCTGCTGCCTTTCTGGTGCAACATTATGGTTGTTCCATTGAGGAGACTTGGGTGGGAGCAAAGACATCAGGCACTCCTTCCCTCTCACCCAAGTGCAGCACGGGCAACCTTCCAACTTTCCAAGCCATGGATGGTGACACATGTTCAAAGTCCTGTTGCAAACACTTAAACACTAGGCGCGGTTTCAAAGTGTTTGCGAGCGTTGAGGGACCAGGCACATGGATATATTGTATAATATTCCCAGTTGGTATCAATATTTCCGTGAAGTAGCAATAGAAACCTTTCCACATTCTATCCAAAGCAAGCCTACACACACAAACACACTTTAAAGCTGAACTCCAGGAAAAGGAAAAGTCTTGGTCAACTGCTCTATTGTGTCTAGGGGGCTGGGTATAGAAGTTTTACCTGATCCCCTGCTCCCATAGGCTCCTTTATGCTGATAGACCGGTCCCTGCAGCCTCTTATCTAGGATCCTCGGACCTCATTAATACCAAAGCAGAACCCATAGCCCTGCAATGGGCATTGGGAGATCAAGGGACAGTCCAGAGTCCGGAGTGTAGGGAAGCACCATTGGCGAGGGAGAACGAAGGACCAGGTAAGTGAATTGTGTTTCCTACCAAGACAATGAAGGGGTCTTGACCGGGACCATGACACCAGCCTTTGGCTTTGTGGTGGCCCCAATTAACAAGTCCCTGAGATATATAAAAAATGAAATGGTTGGTTTTAGCTGGAGATATCCTTTAACCCCACAATACACGACCATTTATTAAACCTCTGCAATAGCTGTCATGGTTGGATGTATTTAGTCTACAGCAGGCTCTTTGCTGCTCGGAGAATGAATCTTGACAGCACAAGCCCAGAGGTCTTCTCTTCACACGGTCACATGATATATCTGTTGAACTGAAGGAGGATGCATGGGTTATGTCAAGGAGAGGGCAATTGAGTAAGTATGACATTTGATTATCCATGGTTTTAAAGCAGACCTGTCTGGCCCCCCCCTTCCTTCCCTCTGCAGTAAAGCCAAGAATCAACACAGTGTGCATGCTAGGACTGCAAAACTTTCAAGACTTTAGCAAAGTAGAATTGAGTAGGACGGGGTTGTGGGAAAGAGTGGAAGAATAACTGTGATTGTAACCAGGTAGCTTTGTGTGCAGATTTATTTTACCGGTCTGCTTTCCCGAAAATACTGGCTGGTTTTAGGACCCCCAATTGTCAGTGCGTCATTGTTTTAGGACCCCCAATTGTCAGTGCGTCATTGTTTTAGGACCCCCAATTGTCAGTGCGTCATTGTTTTAGGACCCCCAATTGTCAGTGCGTCATTGTTTTAGGACCCCCAATTGTCAGTGTGTCATTGTTTTAGGACCCCCAAGTGTCAGTGTGTCCTTGTTCTGGGACCCCCAAGTGTGTCATTTCACTTGAACCACCAAGTGGTCAGTGTGTCATTCTTCTGGGACCCCCAAGTGTTACAACATTGTTCTGGGGCCTCAAAGATTTAAGAGAGTGGGGGCAAGGTTAGTCTTCCTGCAGGTATCACCCTTGGTTGCTGGGTCCAGCTCAACCCAAGCATTCATTGTGTTTATTGCTGTAAAAAAAAAAAAAAGAAAAAAAGAAGAAAAGGAAGGGGTCAGAGTTGACGCTTATCACAGCCATTTATCACAGAGTGGAACAATAGGAATCAAAACTTGTTTGCCAACTTGTCGCTCAGTCCTTGCTGTGCACAAGGCCCGCAGAGACACAGACAGTAAACGGTTATGTCAGCGCTCTGTGTACACTGAATAGAAGACGTGGTGAACGGGGGCACTTCAGGGGGGGAATCTGGAAGATTGCTCAATCACGTATCAAGCAGCAGAAGAATGTAGACGTTGGGTGAAATCTCTGAGCGGTAGGATGTGTGCCAATTGTGCGGTGCCATATCCTGGTTGGGTGTGTGTTTTTCACACATAGAAAATACCTGTGTACATGGGCAGTCACTAGAATATCATCACCGGGTGACCACACATTAATGACCGGATGTATTTGCACTGACACCTTTGTAAGATGCCTCCCCGTTGCTGTGGGACCAAAATCATGCACTGCATGGCAACCAAAAAAAAAAAAAAGGGTTCTCCAGAAATGCTGTTCACATCAGCGCGTTGCGTTTAATTTTCTCAGCACCAAAAAAAGTACGGCGTGCATTACTTTTTATGGCGCAGTTCAAATGCGCGCAAACATGCAATAATCACAACACACTGCAAGGCAAACAACGCAAAAAAACCCAAAACAATTGCAACGCATGTAAAATGCACGCCATCGCATTATAACACATTACAAAAAAAGGCAGCTCAAGCGTTAGTGGATGAGTTGTGGTGTGAATGAGCCCTAAATAGTTCTATGAGATCAGGTTTACCCAACAAAGGCTTTACAATTCTGTTCTGACGGTTTTATGATCCAACAAGAGGAATGGAAGCGCCACGCCGCTGTTCAATAGTCAACATACAATTGTCGGGGTCAAGAAACAATAAAAAGGGATAAATAATGTGTTTTCGGCTTCTAAAACTGTTGACTTCATAGGAGCTTGATAAAACAAATTTGATTATAAAAAAATAAATAAATATATCATTATAAATGGTTTATATTATAAATATATATTTTAATTATAAATATTATAAAAAAAGATTTGTGTGTGTTTATATGTGTATACATATATACACACACACACATAAATCTTTTTTTTATAATATTTGACAGAGAAAATTGAGTACTGTCCGTGATACTTTTTTTATTTGCACTAACATACAATTTTTCAGGACAAGCTTTCGGGGTATGTCCCCTTCTTCAAGGTCCAAGCAGTACCGCTTGAGTACTGCTTGGACCTTGAAGAAGGGGACATACCCCGAAAGCTTGTCCTGAAAAATTGTATGTTAGTGCAAATAAAAAAAGTATCACGGACAGTACTCAATTTTCTCTGTCACAATTGCACTAATACGGCTACAATCAAATCAAGTATTTTTATAATATTTATAATTAAAATATATATTTATAATATAAATCATTATAAATGTATATATACACATACACAAACACACACACACACATACATATATATTTTTTTAAATCAGATTTATAATTAAAATATATATATTTTTATATTTATAATATAAACTATCATAATAAGAAGAGTTAAATAACAAATAGCAAGTATATAAGGCCCTAGGGATAAAGAAAAATATATATAAGAACATTATTTATTTATTTTTTTTAACTTTGACCCTTATATACACAATATTACCTAAAGTATTGGGACGCCTGCCTTTACACGCACATAAACTTTAATGGCATCCCAGTCTTAGTCTGTAGGGTTCAATATTGAGTTGGCCCACCCTTTGGAGCTATAACAGCTCCAACTCTTCTGAGAAGGTTGTCCTCAAGGTTTAGGAGTGTGTCTATGGGAATGTTTGACCATTCTTCCAGAAGCGCATTTGTGAGGTCAGGCGCTGATGTTGGACGAGAAGGCTTGGCTCGCAGTCTCCCCTCTAATTCATCCCAAAGATGTTCTATCGGTTTGAGGTCAGGACTTTGTGCAGGCCAGTCAAGTTCCTCCACCCCAAACTCACTTCATCCATGTCTCTATGAACCTTGTTTTGGGCACTGGTACACATTTGGTGGAGGGGGCGATTATGGTGTGGGGTCGTTTTTCAGGGGTTGGGCTTGGCCCCTTAGTTCCAGTGAAGGGAACTCTTAAGGCGTCAGCATACCAAGACATTTTAGACAATTTTATGCTCCCAACCTTCTGGCAACAGTTTGGGGATGGCCCCTTCCTGTTCCAACATGACTGCACACCAGTGCACAAAGCAAGGTCCATAAAGACATAGGTGAGCGAGTTTGAAGTGGAGGAACTTGACTGGCCTGCACAGAGTCCTGACCTCAATCCGACGTTGCTATATATAGTGGCATGTCAGGATTTATTTATGCACATTTGTATAGTTACTGAGAGGTCCACTTAAATAGGATACACAAAAACGGCATGCATCGGGGATTGTGGGAATTGAAGCAAAGCTTTCGGCTCTGCAAGGCTGCAAATCGAAGAGCTGCCAAGCCGCCACACCTCCGCCAGCGATGCCCCGTGGGTATTGTTATGTAGGTGATGAGCGATAATTCCACTCGTCTTTCCAGAAAGCCTTTCTCTTACCGTCCCTATTGTTTTCCTAAAGGACAATAAGCAGAAGCCAAAGCTCGGAGGAGAGAGCAGCAGGCCCGTTCGTGTCTGGATTAGCCGAGGCCGCCTGTTTTCCATCTCCGCACGATAATTAAGATCTTTGCAAATTGTTTTCCCTGGCCGCCCTCGGTTAAAATTGGATAAGCACAGAAAAAAAACGTTAGCCTGACTCTTGAGCAGCCACCCCCTCATCTTTCCTACAATACGAAGATTTCACAAAGGCTGGGTAACAAGGTAGAAAAATTCAGTAAAGTTGGAAAAAATGTTTAACCACCAACCACTGGGGGAGAATTTACCGTCCAGTGAACGCAACTTTAGGGATTTAGGCCAGGTTTACACTGGTACGACACGACAGTCGTAACACTTTGGATCCAACTTTGCCCTGTGAGGTCCGACATGCGCCCGACTTTAATGAACAGGGATCCCACTTTGATCCCGACAATACCAGGCACGGTCTGGTATGAATCTTTAGGGGGAACTCCACGCAAAAATGTTTTAAAAAAAAAAAGGCATGGGTTCCCCCTCAAAGGGCATACGAGGCCCTTCGGTGTGCAATGGATTTTAAGGGGAACCCCCCCCGCCGAAAAACAGAATGGGGGTCCCCCCCCAAAATCCATACCAGACCCTTATCTGAGCACACAGCCCGGCAGGTCAGGAAAGGGGGTGGGGACGAGCGAGAGAAGACAGCGGACAAGACTTGGCAAAAGAGCAAGAAGATAGCGGAGAAGACCCGACAGAGGCAGAAGACAGCAGATAGGGGGGGAAGAGCCAGAGAGGGCTAGAAGACATCAGCGGAGAAGACCCAGAGAGGGAAGAAGAACCGTCAGAGGCAGAAGACATCAGCGGAGGAGGCTGAAGAGCTGGAGAGGGGAGAAGAAATCAGAAGAGACGTGGGAGCTGCCTTAAAAACCTGTGTACTGCGTTTTATTTTTTTACATTTTTTTAGGTAAACGGGTAGGGATACAATGTACCCGATACTCATTCACATAGGGTGGGGGGCTGGGATCTGGGGGCCCCCTTGTTAAAGGGGGCTTCCAGATTCCGATAAGCCCCCCAACCGCAGACCTCGACAACCAACGACCAGGGTTGTCGGGAAGAGGCCCTTGTCCTCATCAACATGGGGACAAGGTGCTTTGGGGTGGGGGGTGCAGGGCTCCCTGCCCCAAAGCACTCACCCCCCCATGTTGAGGGCATGCGGCCTGGTACGGTTCAGGAGGGAGGGGGGCGCTCGCTCGTCCCCACCCCTTTTCTCAGTTGCCTGGGCTGTGTGCTTGGTTAAGGGTCTGGTATGGATTTTGAGGGGACCCCCACACAGTTTTTCGGCGTGGGGGGGTCCCCTTAAACCCATACCAGACTGAACGGCCTGGTATGCTCTTGGAGGGGGAACCTATGCCGGTTTTATTTTTTAATTTGGCGTGGAGTTCCCCTTCAAGATCATCAGAGCACAAGTCACTTGCCAAAGTCGGATCAGTTAGGATGGCGATCTGACTTTGATCCGACTTCAGTGATATTCAGTGGGCTGAAGTAGGATCAAAGTCTGTTCCTGAAACTTTTGGGTGTCCTTGCCCACCTTTGTGTGTCCTCCTCTTATATGGGCACATCAGGAGTATAGACTCAGAAACTCAGCACAGGAATGGTGGGAACCCTTCATAATGGGCACTGCAGGTGTACAGACCCAGGAACTCGGCACAGGGATGGTGGGAACTCCTCATAAAGGGCACAGCAGATGTCCCTGAAAGAAAATAGGAACCATCAAGATGCTTTAACTCTCCAGCAGCCAACAAAACCTGTAATGTTTTGGGTTACTCACTCTTTAAAGGATCAGTCCATCCAAATGGTGTATTTTACTTACAGGTCTGGTCTGGTCACCTGCTAAAAACCTTTATGGCTATGGAGACCATCAGATATAAACTGTGCTCCTGTGCACAAAACTAGCATTATAAAGCCATAGTTTAATGAGTTTTCTGTGGAGGAACTTCTGCACAGAGCCCTGACCTCAACCCTACAGACTACCTTGGAACGCATTGGAACCCCAATTATGAGCCAGGTTGTCTCATCAAACTTTACCTGACCTCATAAATGGTGGTCAGCTCCATCAAGACATGGTTTGAGGAGTTTGGCATGGAGGACCTCAAGTGTCCTGCACAGTGCTCCAAGCTCAACCCTACTCAACACCTTTGGAATGAATTGGAACCTCAATTGTGAGCCCGGTCTTTTCATTCAGCACCAGTACCTGACCTCATAAATGGTGGCCAGCTCCATAAAGACATGGCTTGATAAGTTTGGTGTGGAGGACCTCAAGTGTCCTACACAGAACCCTGGCCTCAACACCTTTGGAATGAATTGGAACTCCAATTGTGAGCCATGTCTTCTCGTCCAACATCAGTACCTGACTCCACAAAGGTTCTTTTGGCCAATGAGACACAAATTCCCATAGACACCCTCCAAAATCCTATGGGAAGCCTTCTCTGAGAAGTGGAGGATGTTATAAGGGAGCCAACTTCATGGGCTGTCCAGCAAGCTCATATTAGGTGTGATGGTCAGATGTTCTCAAACAGCCTTATAGTACAGTTCATCTTGCTATAAACTGGGACCTTAACTGTGAGCAGGATCTTCTCATCCAATACCAATACCTGGCCTCATAAATGGTGGCCAGCTCCATAAATACATGGTTTAAGGAGTGTAGTGTAGGGGATCTCAAGTATCCTGCACAGATCCCTGACCTCAACCCTACTGATTGCTTTTGGAATAAACTGGAACCCCAATTGTGATCCAGGTCTTCTCATCCAACATCAGTACCTGCCCTTTTAGCTGATGAGACACAAATTCCTATAGACACCCTCCAAAGTCTTATGGGAAGCCTTCCCAGAGAAGTGGAGGATGTTATTAGGGAGCCAACTTCGCGCCCATGGCTTTGGAATTGAATGTCCAACAATCTCATATAGCTGTGATGATCAGATGTCCTCAAACAGATCAGCTTGCTATAAACTGGGACCCTAGTTGTGAGCCAGGTCTTCTCATCCAACATCAGTATCTGACCTCATAAATGTTCCTTTGACACGCTCTCTAGAATCTTCTAGAAAGCCTTCCCAGAGGAGTGAAAAATGTTAAAGCCGCAAAGGGTCCTACTTCATATTAATAGCCTTGGATATGGATGTCCAACAATCTCACCTAGGTGTGAATGTCACGAGTCCACTAACTTTTGCCCATACAGGTCTAAGCTGTCCATACTCTATAAGAGATAAAATTGACTTAAACCCAATGACTTTTATTCAGTCGCTGATGTATTAGAATCTGTCTGAACTTGCTGCGCAATGTATAGTTAGATCCACTAATGACCTTAAATTACAGATTTCATTTCTAATGAGCATTAACAGCCTCCTATTACAAAAATGAAACCTTAAGCCCTAATACACCTTGACTGCCTGAGTCCTTTCATATGTGCCAAGACGCCCGGCGGGCAAATACAACTTTTAATCCTGCAATCCGCTTTCTACAATATGTACCGCTCGCTAACAATGGGAAATAGGCACTGCTGACGTCAATGGGTGTGTGTCGTCCCCCCCCCCCCCCCAATTTAAGTTAAGAATGTATTCACACCTCATTAATGCTCTCTGAGGGTTACATAGCTACAGTTTGTCCTCCTTTCCACACTATCGAAGCACCGTTCCTTTAAGATGCTTTCTTTTGATGTATACTGCTAGACCCGCCCACCTTTTTTTAACCTTCTGCCCATTGCCGAGCATTTTCTGTGCCCACATGGTGGCCTCCAAAAATGTGCTCGACCCATCGCTTCCCAGCTGCTGTTCAACTGCTCTTCAGAGGGCAACGCAACTGTAAGCAAGCCTTTAAGTGCATTGGGGTACAATTCAAAATGAGTGGTGACGCAACGTGTGTAACGTGCACTGCGAGTCACAGCAAGTCACAATGCTAGGTTCAGGCTTTTGCTTGCTCCGAAAATGCGCTCAACCTATCGGCTCCCAGCAACCGTTCAACTGCTCTTCAGAGGGCAAACCAAACAGTAAACAAGCCCTTAGTGCATTGGGGTGCAATTCAAAGTTATTGGTGACGCAACGCGTGTAATGAGCACTGATGAGGGTTACTGCTACTCACAAATCCAATGCTAGATTCAAAGCTTGGCGTGCTCCAAAAATGTTCTCGACCCATTGCCTTATTGCCTCCCAGCCACCGTCCAATTGCCCTCTGATGAATGAACCACCATGAATAGCTCACCAGAGGGTAACGTAAGTGTAAGCAAGCCCTTAGTGCATTGGGGTGCGATTCAAAGTGAGAGGTGGCGCAATTTATGTAACGTACACTGATGTGCGTAACCAGCTCACAAATCCAATGCTAGGTTCAGAGCTTGGCGTGCTCCAAAAATGTGCATTGGGGTGACGCAACATTTGTAATGTGCACTGATATGCTTTACGGCAAGCCACTGCTAGGTTCAGACTTGCTTGCTTCGAAAATGTGCTCAACCTTTTGACTCCCAGCAGCTGTTCAACTGCTCTTCAGAAGGCAACGCAACTGTAAGCAAGCCCTTAGTGCATTGGGGTGCAATTCAAAATTAGTGGTGACGCAACGCGTGTAACGAGCACTGATGAGCGTTACTGCAACTCACAAGTCCAAGTTTTGAATCTAGCACAAATATTTGATTCAGAGCTTGGCGTGCTCCAAAAATTTTCTCGACCTATTGCCTTATTGCATCCCAGCCGCCGTCCAATTGCCCTCTGATGAACGATCATGAATGGCTCACCAGAGGGCAACGCAAGTTTAAGCAAGCCCTTAGTGCACTGGGGTGCTATTCAAAATGAGTGGTGGCGCAACGTGTGTAACGTACACTGATGTGCGTAAACGCAGCTCACAAATCCAATGCTAGGTTCAGAGCTTGGCGTGCTCCAAAAATTTTCTCGACCTATTGCCTCCCAGCCGCCATCCCAACTGCCCTCCGATGAATGATAGACCATGGATGGCTTATCAGAGGGCAACGCAAGAGTAAGCAAGCCCTTGGTGCATTGGGATGCAATTCAAAATGAGTGGTGACGCAACATTTGTAACATCTACTGATGTGCTTTCTGGCAAGTCACAAATCCAATGCTAGGTTCAGGGCTTGCTGTGCTCCAAAGATGTTCTTGAGCTATTGCCTCCCAGCCGCTGTTGAACTGCCCTCTGGTGAGCGATCCACCATGGATGGCTCATCAGAGAGCAACGCAAGTGTAATGAAGCCCTTAGTGCAATGGGGTGTGATTCAAAATGATTGGTGGCGTAACTCGCGTAACGTGCACTGATGTGCGTAACTGCAGTTTACAAATCCAATGCTAGGTTCAGAACATGACATGCTCCAAAAATGCGCTTGACTGAATGCCTCTCAGCTGCCAATCAACTGCCCTCTGATGTGCCGTCCACCATAGATGGCTCATCAGAGGGCAACTCAAGTGTAAGCAAGCCCTTAGTGCATTAGGATGCGATTTAAAATGAGTGGTGCCGCAACATGTGTAACGTGCACTAATGTACAGTACGTTACCGCAACTCACAAATCCAACGCTAGGTTCAGACCTTTGCGTGTTGGAAAAAAAGGCAAAGTCACGCGGTTTCCCAACAGGCAGAGAAACGCACTGCCGTTTAATTGTTAATGGCGCCCCCACGCATCTGCACCAAACTGCACAGTTTCCATTTTTTGGAAAAGAGTCAGGGACTTTCTTTCCATGTTTTTTGCACGTTGCGCAACCCTTCGAAATAAATGGGCCGCCTTACATGTGAGGCGCCCGCGCTTCTTCGCACCCGGAAGGTGTGAACCAAGAAGAATTGAGCCCTTAAGAATCGGGTATACCTCCAAATAAATATTAATAAATTATTTTTATTTTCCTCAAGAGGATTTTCAATAAAATAGGTTGAGCCGTGGTTCACGGCCGTCTGGGAACACGCTCTCTCGCATTTAACGAGATTCGATTTGAAACAGCCCTAAAAAAAAAAAAACGGATCAGGACCCCCGCCTGGCGCTAATTCCACCACCTGGGCAGGATTCCGCTTCCAACATTTATTGAGCTATAAAAGTCGTCATACACATGTTTTATATAGTGGAATAAAAGTTACAATGTATCATTTATGGGAAATGAGAACTGTTTTGTGATTGGCTGCTGAGGACTTCGCTGAATATCAAACCTAAGTAACCCCTCAGTTTAGTGGAAGTAAAAACTTCCCGCTGCTGTTCTCGGGATGCGTCATCGGTCAAGCCATCTCACATTCCTAGAATTCACAAACCGGACATTTGCTAGAATCTAAATATCATTTCAGGGACCATTTTCAGTCTTTTTAAATCTGAAGCTTTCCTTAAAAAAAAAAAAAAAGATCCCTGCTGATTCCGCCATGAAGATCCCTTGTTTAGGTACTTCCTGTCATGGAGTGACAACGCTCTGTCAGTGTCTCCCAACTGTGCTCCTGCGTTGTCACCCTGTCACATGGGCTGCCGTTTCAACACACATGCATTGTCCACTGTGGTTACCAACAGGAAGGCAAGGAAGTGGCTGCAAAGAGGTTGTGGGAAATCAGCAGTGCTCAAATGCAACAAAGGATAAAAAAAAAGAAAAAAGCAACAAGTATTTGATTTAAATGCCATATATCTACATTAACATCTTTCCGCCCACGTAATGCATATAGGTAAGCATTGAGGGACTGGGGGACACCTGGACAGGAAAGCACAGAGAGAAATAAAACCTTTCCAGAACTTCTAACCGTTTTCCACTGGACTAGAATTTGTATTTTTACGACCATCCATGTTTTCCTCTCCTAGTAAAAACTGCACCTCCTATTTCTTGTATGGGTGTCACAGGGACAGGAAGTGAGGGAAAATCTTCCCGGGGGGGGGGTCACAGATAAAACGCTTTTCTTAGTAGTGGGAGAATGATTATAACTTCTGGTTCTTGTAGAATCAGTCCAATTGTGATCAATAAAGGCAAGTAAAATAAAAATTAAAAAAAGTTAAGAAAATGAATTTAGAATAAAAAAAATATATAATTATTAACTATACTTTAAAGGACACAAGGATATATATAAAAAGATATATATTAATAATAAAAACAACTAAAAAAATTATATATATATATATATATATATATATATATATATATATATATATATATATATATATATATATATATATATATTCATTAAAAAGATTATATATGTATATGACGATGTAAATAAAAGTGCAGAAAATGTTTGAAGACCCTTCATATATATATATAAATATATATCATATATAAAAATGTAAATCATTAAATAATATATATTCATAATTTTGAGGCTTGACATTTTTAGCAACTATTTACTCGGCACAACCTCATCTTTTATATTTTACAAAAAAAAATTGGGTATTATATGGTGTTTGCATGCAGTAAAATTGCTTTAAGTGTATTTTTTTACTTAAAATATATGATAAAATATAGCATAAAAAATTGCAACTGCAATCATTTTATTTTACACATCCTATTTGATTTTGGGGTTTAAACATATTTTCATGTAAAAAAAAAAAAGTGTATATTAATATGTGTGTGCAAAGCGAAAAATAGTTTTCATGGGGTGTGAACAAGCCTCTGCAAGTGGAAACCTCCTTTAAATGACAGTAAGCAGTGACAGTGATATCTGGATAGAACGATCTTAGCGTGGGCGTGAGAGACACATGAGGTCACCCGTCTGCTTGGAACGCGTCCTGTCTTATCCGCCAGCCGCAAACAACAAACAAAAGTGGTTTACAGGGGCGGTGGCGGGCACGATTGCTGCTAATCCCCTCGACTCTTTGTGGCGCTAATAATTTTTTCATGTGCTGATTACAGCCCTGCGGAGACAAATCCGTATTCTGCATCATTTTCCATGATGTCAAAGACCGTTCATCTGGCGCCGGCTCTGACATCCTTCAATATTCATAGCCTGTGATCACTAAAGTATATTGAAATTACCATTCAAATCAGTTCTAAAAATGGACTCTGGGGACGCTTCTTATCGTTGGGTGACCAGCTGTATAAGAGACTGGCCATATAGATCAATTCTGAATTATCTCAGAGGACATGGCTCACCAGTTGGTGGCCCCAGCATATCCCAGTTGAGTGACCAGCCATATAAGGGACTGGCCATACAGACCAATTCTGAATTTACTCTAGAGAACCTGGCATGTCCCCATTTGGTGACCAGCCATATAAGGGACTGGCCTTACAGGTCAATTCTGAAATTACTCTAGAGAACCCGGCATGTCCTCGTTGGGTGACTAGCCATATAAGGGACTGGTCATACAGATCAATTCTGAATTGACTTAGAGGACATGACTTACTAGTTGGTGGCACGGCATGACCCAATTGGATGACCAGCTGCAAGAGGGACTGGCCATACAAATCAATTCTGCATTGACTGTAGAGAACCTGGCATGTCCCCGTTGGTTGATCAGCCATATAAAGGACTAGCCATACAAATAATTTCTGAATTGATTCTAGAGACACGACTTAATTGTTGGTGGCCCCAGTATATCCCTGTTGGGTAACCAGCTGTATAAGAGACTGGCCATATAAATCAATTCTGAATTGGCTCTGGGGATCAGGCTTACCAATTGGTGGCCCCAGCATGTCCCCGTTGGGTGACCAGCTGTATATAGGGATTGGCCACACAAATCAATTCTGAATTGACTCTGGGGACCCAGCATGTCCCCGTTGGATGATCAGCCATATAAGGGACTGGTCATACCGATCAATTCTGAATTGACTTAGAGGACATGGCTTACCAGTTGGTGGCCCCAACATGTCCTCATTGGGTGATCAGCCATATAAAAAGGGACTGGCCAAACAAATCAATTCTGAATTGGCTCTGGGGACTTGGCTTACCATTGGGTGACCAGCTGTCTAAGGGGCTGCCCATACAAATCAATTCTAAATATTCTCTGGGGGCATGGCTTAACTGTTGGTGGCCCCGCATTTCCCCATTGGGTGATCAGCCATATAAGGGACCAGCCTTACAAATCAATTATGAATTGCTTCTGGGGATATGGCTTAATTGTTGGTGGCCCGACATGTCCTCATGTGGGACCAGCTGTATAAGGGAATTGCCATACAAAACCAGTTGTGCGTGGATCTGGGGACATGGCTTACCAGTTGGTGGCCCAGCATGTTCTCGTTGGGTGGTCAACTGTACTGTACAAGCTGCTCTGGCCATTCACACAACAATAAAAGATCAATAACAATTGCTTTCAAAACTATTGAAAACCAACAAAGAACGATCAACGTGGGCAATGGAGACTTTATATCCTAAACCCCAAAAAATTGGAAGCAATTGGACACTCAGGTGTCCTCCAAACTAATTTCTAGCCAAACTCTCCCTCTTTTTTTTACTCCACTGATCTACAGGTTAGGTCCTTCTCTCCTTGAAGCTCACTAAACAAAGAGGTGGGAATGACCGGGCCTGCAGCTCACCGGAGCAAAAAAAGAGCACAAGTTCAGCTAGAGATGAGGATTTTGGAGGACGCGCAAGTCACGTCCTAGTTTTTATTGGTTTGTGATCCCATGGGGGGGTCCCCTCAATTCCTGTTCTAGGAACCACACGACACACAAAAAATAAAACACGTTAAATTAAATAAAAAATAGCCTAAATAGCCCAAAAATAAAAGCGAAACATCTACCAAATTTTACAAAATTGAATTTTCCAAAATTTCAAGATTTATTTCGATATTGCACATTGAGATCTATCAAATTTTGCCAACAATGGGTCAGCTCATCCTTGTCTATACAGGACTGTCCAGTTTATTTATCCTCCTCTGTAAGGAGGACTCATCCTGCTGGTGTTTGGCAGAGGAAATTGCAGTGTTGTTTGTGTTGACGGCCATTGACAGGGGATGGCCAAGGAGGCCCAAATTCCTGGGGAAGACCCCCCTCAGGGACAGGATGGGTGGTAATCAGACACAGATAACCATCTAGTGTGGAGTAAATAATTAACTCGCCCCTTCAGCGTGTGATTGACAAAGAAAGAAAGCTTAAAGGGAATTCTTGGCCAGATCTGGACACCCTTCCAACAAAAGATGTGCAATTGGGTAAATAGCTGGGGGGAGGGGTGGGAGTCCTGAGGGCTGAAAAAGAAGCATCGCCAAACATCGAAACTTTTGATCAAACTGATGCGTTGCAGTGGCGCACTTTTTACACCGTAAAAATGCACACAACTAAGTACAGTGCATTGCATTGCCATTCAATTTGAATGGCAGCCCCAACGCCAGCATACCACATTTATGCAATTTCATGCTCCAGTGACAATGTTTTTGATCGCACTGATGCGTTGTGGTGACTCGCTGTTTAATACAACGCTCCTTAAAAACGTACGCAACTAAATGCCATTCATTTTGAACGGCAGCCCCAACGCCGGCATACATTTATGCAATTTTGCGATCCAGCGACAATATTCTTGATGACACTGATGCATTGCAGTAGCAAGGTTTTTGATCACACTGATGTATTAAAAAGTGTGATCAAAATCATTGTCGCTGGATCACGAAATTGCATAAATGTTGTATGCCGGCGCTGGGGCTGCCATTCAAAATTGAATGACATTTAGTTGCATGCGTTTTTAAGGTGCGTGTATTAAACTGCGTGTCACTGCAACGCAACGCACCTTAGAAACACGTGCAACTAAATGTCATTCAATTTTGAATGGCAGCCCCAACGCCGGCATACGACATTTATGCAAATTTGTGATCCAGTGACAATGTTTTTGATCACACCGATATGTTGCTGTAACAGGCGGTTAATTGCAACACACCTTAAAAACGCACGCAACTAAATGCCATTCATTTTGAATGGCAGCCCCAACACCGGCATACAACATTTATGCAATTTCGTGATCCAGTGACAATGTTTTTTGATCACACAATAATTAGATCACACAGTAATTAGAAATGCATGCAACTAAATGTTATTCAATTTTGAATGGCAGCCCCAACACCGGCATACAACATTTATGCAATTTCGTGCACCAGTGACAGTAGGAAAGAAAAAAAAAAAAGTAAAAAGTAAAATAAGATGTAAAAAGAGTAACAGAAGATAAAAAAATTATGTAAAAAAAAATGTAGGGAAAAAAAAAACGTAAAATAAGATGTAAAATAAAAAGTAAAATAAGATTTAAAAATAAAAGTAACATGAAATTAAAAAAAATGTAAAAAAATGTAGGGAAAAATAAAAATGTAAAATAAGATGTAAAATAAAAAAGGGAAATAAGATGTAAAAAATTTAAAAAGAAAAGTAACATAAGATAAAAAAGATGTAAAAAAAAAATGTAGGGAAAAAAAAAACGTTAAATAGGATGTAAAATAAAAAGTAAAATAAGATTTAAAAAGAAAAGTAACATGAGATTAAAAAATGTAGGGAAAAAAAAATGTAAACTAAGATGTAAAATAAAAAAGGGAAATAAGATGTAAAAAATTTAAAAAGAAAAGTAACATAAGATAAAAAAGATGTAAAAAAAAAAATGTAGGGAAAAAAAACGTAAAATAGGATGTAAAAAAAAAAAAAAAATATATATATATATCTATAAACACAGCTCAGTCATATTTCTCTGGCTTTCTAGAAATTCAGGCAGTCGAAGTAAATCTCAGAATTGATGACCGCGATCTCTCGCCCACACGTTTGTCCAGTTCACAGAAATATGTGGAAATAAAAAAAAATAGGGAAAAAAAAAACGTTAAATAGGATGTAAAATAAAAAGTAAAATAAGATTTAAAAAGAAAAGTAACATGAGATTAAAAAATGTAGGGAAAAAAAAATGTAAACTAAGATGTAAAATAAAAAAGGGAAATAAGATGTAAAAAATTTAAAAAGAAAAGTAACATAAGATAAAAAAGATGTAAAAAAAAAAATGTAGGGAAAAAAAACGTAAAATAGGATGTAAAAAAAAAAAAATATATATATATATATATCTATAAACACAGCTCAGTCATATTTCTCTGGCTTTCTAGAAATTCAGGCAGTCGAAGTAAATCTCAGAATTGATGACCGCGATCTCTCGCCCACGCGTTTGTCCAGTTCACAGAAATATGTGGAAATAAAAAAAAATAAATAAAAATTGATGACAGGCCCTCTTGGTTGGGAAGCAGAGTCTGGAGCGCGTCCAGCTGCCATGGAAATTCTCCTAAATTCCCGCAAAAGAATTTCTCAATCCTCAGTAATGGACATCACGTGAGGAGAAGAAGAGTCCTCCTGGCAGAGGCAAGAATCCTGACCCATCAGCCTGTGGGGGTGGATAAGGAGGCCTCTACCACCTCTACCACCCCCACCCCCCTGGGCCCTTCTCGGGGGTGTCTCTAGGGCCACAACTTTCCAATATGGAGGAACACCTTTAGAACGATGTATGTAGGAAAGGGACCCACCTCCAGCACACAGACATGGAGCATGAAGAATAAATGAATATCCATTAATGGTTGTATAAGATGTTTAGGACAGTCTAACACTTTTGGTAGTTTCCTATAGGGTGTATTTATAAAAAAAAAAACATTACCTAGCAAAAAACTGCAAGTACATTTGTTCTCAGTGAATGAGGGCAAAATCGAATGTCATTAGACTATTTTCTCTCCAGGTCGAATGTTATTCATTGATCAAGTGTACCATGAAAAATAAAGCATTATGGCCACTAGATGGAACCAATGATGATATAACACCTTATTTACTATGATCACCAGCTCCATCTAGTGGCCATAATGCTTTATTTTTCATGCAACACCTGATCAATGAATAACATTCGACCTGGAGAGAAAAGTGGCCATAACGCAAATAAAGTTTTCAAATCGGAACAGGTCCTGTCCAAGGGGGATAATTCCACGGGGCACGTCCTCTGAAAAGCCTCAGGGACTTCTGTTTTAACCTTTGAAAGGCTGCAGCACCATCCATCATACTCAGTTGTGGTGCGTGCCCCATTTCACTTGAATAGGTCATGTTCAGATGTAGTACCGGTGGTATAATTTTTGGTCTGAGGTATAGACCTCTACCCAAATAAATACACAATAGGGGTATATTAATGGAAAAAAAAATTGCAGAGCTATTCTAACAAAAAAATATAAATCCTGTATAATAATAAAAGAAAAAAACATATTTACTATGATCACTAGCGCCATCCAGTGGCCATAAAAAACAGTATTTTCCTGATTCAGCTTTTTCTGTATGAATGAATAACGTTCAACCTGCAGAGAAAATAGCCCTATAACATTCCATTTTGTCACCATTTGCACAGAACGAATGTACATCCAGTTCCTCAGGATGAACAGCTCTGCCATTTTTTATAAATTCACCCCTAGAGGGTTTTTTTTTTTGGGTACAGGTCTATACCTCAGACCCCCAAAAAAAATGATACGGGTCGAGTTCAGTACCACCATCAAATGTGGCCCATTCAAGGGGCGCGGCACAATGCACGTGGTGCTGCAGGCTTTCAAGGCATAAAACAGACGGCCCTGGGGCTTTTTAGAGGCGTGGCGAGCCCTAAACACGCCCCCTGGAATTATCCCTCCTCAGACGGGGGGCCTCTTCCAAACTAACCAACTAAACGTAAACAACTAAAACCATCGCAGACCATGCTGCATTATGGCCACTAGATGGAGCCAGCGATCAAAGCAAATAAGTCGTTACAGGATCATCAGCTCCATCTAGTGGCCATAGTGCAGCATTTTCTTGCTGCGCTCTATCAATGAATAACATTCGACCTGAAGAGAAAATAGTCTTACGACATTTGGATTTGCCCCCATTCACATGGAACAAAAATGTAGCTGGTGCTGCAGCCTACCAAGGGTTAAAACAAAAGTCCGTGGAGGCTTTTCAGAGTAGTGGTGAGCCCCCAAACATAGCCAGCGGGGGGGGGGGGGGGGGATTATCACCCTTTTGGACAGGGCCTGTTTTCCGATTAAAAACCATCAAAAGATTTTGGCTGACCTTATTCCAGATTACTAATCGAGCGGCCAGATGTGGGCCCGGCACGTTACAGGGATGCTAACAATGCCTCTTGTGTCTCCTCGCCATCCCCCTCCCCCCGGGCCAAAGAGACGCAGATTAGAGCGGGCGCTCTGGTGACTCATACCCCCCCGACAACCTCCATCTTTCACAGAGCCAACGTGATAATCTTCCTGTCACCTCGCCGGGTCGGCGCTGATTCATTTTGGCATTTGCCAGGCCTGGACCTTTCAATTACGTGTGGGGGCGAGGGGCGCGTTGGGGGGGTGGCGGTCTGGCCTCCGAATTATACCTTTTACATGTAGGAAAAGAAAAATACGGCGGGCTGAACTTTCTCCCAAAAATGGAAGAATTTGCGAGTGACTCGATCCTCGCCGTGCGCTAATTTGAGGTCAATTCTGCAGTTAAGCCGCCACGCCATGCGCAGTTTACATGAGCTAATGCCTCTAGATTGATGGCGGTGGTGAAAAGCGTGAGCCGCGGTCTTAAGGGTTTATTTTAACACCCGTTCAGGCCTGAGCGTTATTTATATGGGCGACTCTACAGGCGACAAACTCAGCAAAAAACGCCCAGAGCCTCGGTTTGGGAGCAGCGCGATTTACACGTGGTTTTACTGCCACCCCTCCAGCCAATCGCGTGAACGCATCATCTCCGGAGCCCATTATTCCCAATGACTCCTATCAAATATTTCAAGGTAGACTCCGTTAAACCGCAGCTACTTGTAATAAGGCGATGACGATGGTGCGGGATCTCTCCCTACCCCCCATGTGACATCCCTGGGTGGCTGAACGGCCAGTCACCAGTGTTGCCACAAGCGAGGAAGTGTGGCGAGTCACGTGCCACCAGTACCTGGGATTTCCCTTTACTCCAGTAGAGCATGTGCAGCTGCAGAGGGCGCAGGTAAAGTTCCAGCCAAAAATTAATAGTTCGTAAAAAGATAAAAATCCGCTTTTGCTGCAATATTCACCTTCAATCTAGAGATGTCCCCTGCAGTACCTTTATTCTGCCACTAGATGTCTTCAGTTTGATGCCCAGCAATATTCACCTTCAATCCAGAGATGTCCCATGCAGTACCTTTATTCTGCCACTAGATGTCCTCAGTCTGGATTCACCTTCAATCCAGAGATGTCCCCTGCAGTACATTTTTCAGCCACTAGATGTCCTCAGTTTGATGCCCGGCAATATTCACCTTAATCCAGAGATGTCCCCTGCAGTACATTTTTCAGCCAATAGATGCCCTTAGTCTGATGGCCAGCAATATTCACCTTCAATCCAGAGATGTCCCCTGCAGTACCTTTATTCTGTCACTAGATGCCCTCAGTCTTCTGGCCAGCAATATTCACCTTCAATCCAGGAGATGTCCCCATGCAGTACATTTTTCAGCCAATAGATGTCCTTAGTCTGTTGGCCAGAAATATTCACCTTCAATCCAGGAGATGTCCCATGTAGTACCTTTATTCTGCCACTAGATGTCCTCATAAATATTCGCCTTCAATCCAGAGATGTCCACATGCAGTACTTTTTTCTGTCACTAGATGTCCTCAGTCTGCTGGCCAGCAATATTCACCTTCAATCCAAAGATGTCCCCTGCACTACTTTTATTCTGCCAATAGATGCCCTCAGTCTGGTGGCCGGTAATATTTACCTGTAATCCAGAGATGTCCCCTGCAGTACTTTTTTCAGTCACTAGATGTCCTCAGTCTGATGCCCAGCAATATTCACCTTCAATCCAGAGATGTCTCCTGCAGCAATTTTATTCTGCCACTAGATGTCCTCAGTCTGATAGCCAGCAATATTCACCTTCAATCCAGAGATGTCTCCTGCAGTACTTTTATTCTGCCACTAGATGTCCTCAGTCTGCTGGCCAGCAATATTCACCTTCAATCCAAATACGTCCCCTGCACTACTTTTATTCTGCCACTAGATGTCCTCAGTCTGGTGGCCAGTAATATTCACCTTAATCCAGAGATGTCTCCTGCAGTCATTTTTTCAGCCACTAGATGTCCTCAGTCTGATGGCCAGCAATATTCACCTTCAATCCAGAGATGTCCCCTGCAGTACTGTTATTCTGCCACTAGATGTCCTTAGTTTGAGGGCCAGCATTATTAAAGAGACTTCCCCTGAGCCCAGGTTGACCCGCCCCGCAGCCTTAAACAGGGAAAGCAGCATAGTAATGAGCTCATTGCTCTGTCACTCTGCTCTCTCCTCCTGCGTGCTTCTTGTCAGCACATGAACAGATTTGCTCCTTGTGCTGCTTCTCACTCACCAGTCTGAGCTCTGCTGTACAGGGACTGGTACCTAGTCAGATTCCGATACATTCACTGCTTGCATTTTAAACATTTACAGTAATGAATGATGCGGTAAAGATTACAGAGTGGCATTATTTGGAGGTCAGGTGGGCACTAGGGCCGCATAGGGGCTACCAGGTACCCAACATGGTGCCTCATTGGCTCCTCCCACCAGGAATATTGACCGACGAATGGCTCTACAAGAACAAGTTCTCCATTCTTTGCCTACTGCATTGCTCTTTGTCCTAGGCTGCACTTCCCACGTCTTAGTATAGATTTCATACTGTCTGCGCCGCCGGCCCCTCAGGACCCGGCGAACGTGGAAATCCAGTCGCGTTCGCCCGATCCGTCTCTATTAATAGCGAGATCCAAGTCTCCTCCGGGACCCCGCCAGAAAGACTTAAAAAAAAAAAAAATCAGTTTTATTCTTAGAGATGTCAGATCCGGAAGAGTTACAGTTTCATGGCGAAAATCTCTTCTCCCCTCTACCGGGGCCCCAAACCACCGAAGGCTTCCAAAAAAAACGCCGACCACAGCTGTTCTGGCAAGGAGCAGCAGCCTCTCATGTTTGAGATATGATGAGCTGAGCTGGACTTCTGACGAAGCAGCAAAGATCGAAGCCGTGAGAGGAGCCGCTTCAGGAGAGGGCCAGTCCACCCAAAACTGATGTTTTAGTGTTTGCTGGACACTGGAGAGATCCTTATATCTCTTGGAGGCTCTATTGGGGATATCTCTGCACCAAGTTCATAGGTTCACATGTCGACTGTGCCCATCATGAGGGGTTCCCACCATCCTTGATCTGAGTTCCTGGGTCTGCATACCTACTGTGCCCATTATGAGGGGTTCCCACCATCCCTGTGCTGAGTTCCCAGGTCTGTACACCTGCTGTGCCCATTATGAGGGGTTCCCACCATCCCTGTGCTGAGTTCCCAGGTCTGTACACCTGCTGTGCCCATTATGAGGGGTTCCCACCATCCCTGTGCTGAGTTCCCGGGTCTGTACACCTGCTGTGCCATTATGAGGGGTTCATTTAGTTTATTGAAAAAATCTTACAAACAACAACTTATATACAATAAAACCATAATAAATAAATAAAACATATTTACAAAATAATTGAATATGATAATACAAAACAAGAACATAATAAATGGTACAAACCAAATTGCGCACAACACAATCCCTACAGGAGAGCCAGACTAAGGAACATCACCATCACCATGCATGTAGCCTTTTATCAAAAATATATTTGATCTTGAAAATCTAGGGGAGTGAATCAAGAATACAAAGAAAAGCCGCACACCCCGAGATCAACAGGCAACAGCTACAGAGTCCTGATATTCCTCCACGCCCTTATCCAGGCCTTCTGCTGCCACCTGCCTTTCTCAAGACCCTGAATCTTCCCAACCTCACCCAGAATGTCCTGCACCACCACTTCCACAGGGAGGATTTTACTCCGTAAGGATACCTGACACCGTGCACTCCACGTGAAATAACAGACTACTAGACTAACTAAAAAAAGTGTTTCCAAATCATAATCCCGACGAGTCTGGAATGCCCCATACACCCACTCTGCATAACTCATATGGGGGGAGGAAGGGTATACTCAGAGCCCTCCCCACCCTCTTGTACACCATTATGAGGGGTTCCCACCATCCCTGTGCTAAGTCCCTGTGTCTGTATACCCGCTGTGCCCATTCTGAGAGGTTCCCACCATCCCTGTTATGAGTTCCTGGGTCTGTAACCTGCTGTGCCCATTATGAGGGGTTCCCACCATCCCTGTGCTGAGTTCCCGGTTCTGTACACCTGCTGTGCCCATTATGAGGGGTTCCCCCCATTCCTGTGCTGAGTTCTCGGGTCTGTACACCCGCTGTGCCCATTATGAGAGGTTCCCACCATCCCTGTGATGAGTTCCTGGGTCTGTACACCTGCTGTGTCCATTATGAGGGGTTCCCACCATCCCTGTGCTAAGTTCCCTGGTCTCAGTACTCCTCTCAGCCCTGATGGAAACAGCGGGCCGGTTCTTGGGAGGAGTTATGCAAATATCAAAATGCCTTGATGGGTAGGTGAAATAGGCATCCCTGGGGCAACCTAAGTTCTGAATTCCATCTCCATTGCACCTTGCCAGCTGATGTGTCTTGCAGCCTAAAATGCTGCATGCTCCGTCTTTGGCCTGTTGGTGGTACATTGGGTGGCCCATTCAAATCAATGAGCTGACTTAATGCAATGCTGGTCGATGCCCCACATGGGCCCAGGCTGGTGTGAATGGGACCTTAAGAGGTTGGGGAATGCCCGTTCCGGAGACAACATCTCTTTAACTGGGGACATGGTGACAGTTTCTTCTTTTAGCTGCTGCGTGAAGTTAGTCTTATTTTTCTTGTTCCTCCCTTCTCTGGAACGTCAAGACCAACTCTCGGCGAAGGTACAAAGTACGACTACAAAAGGGTCGCTTTTAGCCTTCTGCATTCCAAAACAATGTTTTTATTCCGCTTCATTGATTTTCTTAACAGATTCTGCAACAGTTTTTTTTTTTTTTTAATCTTGAACCTATTCTAAGGAGGTTGCTGCTTTTACGAGATTCCTCTGGTGTGGTTTGTGTCACAATGGCCACGATTGACTTCCTGGGAGTGCCTGTTTACTTTGGTTGCTACGGCGAGGGCCAATTCAGTTGCTGCATTTACAGCTTCCTCCTCATATTTGTTTGTGTTTTGTACGGGTTGTCATGGCGAGAGGTCGCAGGTGCAAGTGGTGGGAAAGTCATTCTGGCGAGGGAAGGCTCTGCTTAGGAGGTTACTTTGTAGGCCAATTCAATAGCTTCCAAGGTGCCGAGTAGTCTTTTGGAAGATGATCAATATAATCAAAAGTGCAGGGAAGTATTTTTGAAGATATTATTCATCTAGCATATTCTGGGCCCTCAGTAGGCATAGAAGCTATGAGGAATTTGAAATTTTACGGTTGTCTCCATAACAAGTAGTAAGGGTATTCTTCCAATAGTGGTGGGAAACTCCTTCTGTTAAGGGAAAACTTAGCTTAGGAGGCTACTTCATAGGCCTAAATCAATAGATCTCAAGATGCGGAGAGGTTTTTTTTAATGTTATTATTCCTCCTTCATGTTCTTGGTCCTCAGTAGGCGTGGAAGTCATGGGAAATTCAAACTTTATGATTGTCTCCAGAATGGAAGGGGAATATTCCAATGGACCAGTTTCTAAGCAGGAACTTACCCTCAATTGGAGAGGTATCCCTCTTACTTTCTGATGCGTCAGTGATGGTGTGTTAACTATTCTGTATTCTATCCAAAATTTTGACCTCAAGACCAGCAAACTTATGTTTTTTCGCAATGTCTTGGTGATGCAGTAGTTCTTTTTGAGCAGTTACATTTTCAGAACTACAAAATGTCTGACTAAGGTAAAGGTTCCTGGGTGAATTAGTAGACTGCACCCTTACGAATATTTGGATGATAATAAAACGTTATTATATCAATGGGGTGCATTTATTAAATAGTTGGAAAAGGTGGACTGTGCCTTTAAGTGGCCTCAGTATTATAATATGTTCGTTTAGTATGTTTTATAATCTACTGCAGCTTAATGAATCAGGGCCGTAGAATATAGTGAGCCCACAACAGGCAAAAATAGGGCCTTGTGATTTCAAGTGTCCTGGAGGTACCGTTTCCTCTTCCCCCCACAGCTTATGGCTGAAGGAACAAAGTCTCTTCCACTGCTGAACATACAACTATGGAGACCCAAATGCATAATCTTAATAAATTAGTGTGAGCTAATGGCTGAGCTCTTGACAAACACAAAGATAAAATGGTTGAGGAAGACTCCCGTGGGTTCTTCCGTCATCTTACATTAATGAATGGAACGGCGGAGTGCTGTTGCCAGGCCTGGGAGCGGAACCGCCGTTCCATCTAGCTGTCTTGGCAATGACACATTTTCATAATTCATAAAACTGGTAACTCTATCCTTCTATCTTGAAAATTCCCAGACATCCTGCTAGTTGGCTCTGCCAAGATATTGCGAGCTTAAGTATTCGGTCTGTACCAAAGACGCCAAGGAGACTTACTTGAATGCCTCTTTCTGCTGTCCTTATTTAAGGTGGAACTTTACAATTCCTAAAATGTCCCTCTGTACAATGACAGTATAATGTTTCAGAGAAGCTCCACCTTTTACCAATAAAAAGCCTCAAGTCTGGTGACTTTGCCTAGGTTGAGATGATGTCATCAGTTGGCTGATGTCATCAATCTTCTCTCCCCAAGCACCAGGATTTACATGATTGTGTCATCTCTGAGCTGGTATCTCAGTCCCAATTTAGAGGGTGATCTTGGATGATCAGGAATAAGGGAAAAAAAATGACCTCATGAACCAATAGGGTTACTCTAAGCTTCAGGTCTGCATGTGACTGCATGTCACCCCGAAACACACAGACTCTGGGAACCTAGGACCTGGATACAGATTTGGGACCTTTTTGCCCAAACAAGCATTGACTGCTTCACCCCTTCCTAGACTGTGAGACTCAAATCAGATGTTAAGATAATCAGCTCAAAACAACCTGATGCTGTGGACACCTGCTATAATCTGTTTACTAAAGATGTCTTTCTCTTATGGTATCATTTCCCCATTGTGTGCCTCCTAGGTGTGAATTCCCATTGTTAAATGAGTCACCTATTTTTTCTGTCTGCTAATCCTCAGAGATTTGGATAGTCCTAGGTCTTCTTACTGTGGAATTGGTTCAGAACAGTCTAGGGGGGCAAGGAGTCACCTAAGCAATTGCATTGAATTGCACATGTCAACATATAACGTGTTGCGGTAAAGCCATATTATGGACACAATAGGTAAACCCTATGGGGGCAGCCACATACCTGAAATATTTTTGGTTGTGTCCATTTTTTTCCGCTCAGATTGAATTCTGCCTTCAGTATGAGGGACCTCTTGAAAAGTGGATTCCTTTCATACTACACTTCAACATGCTGCATCCAGGTTCAGCAAACACGCTCCATATGTTTTATAGAAGAATGAAGGACACTAAATGGGGAACAAATGTAGAGCTTGATGTCCATCCAATTTTAAGAAACCTAAACATATTGATTGCGTTCAGTCCTGGTCTATGCTGCTGCGGGTTCCGGCTTTATACACAAATTAAGAGTTTATTTACATTGATTACGCTATGACATTCCAGTCGTGGTTAAGGGATTAACTGTGATCACAGACTTGGTTCTTCCCTTCAGACGTAGGATAGTGCTCTATCTAGAACTAGTCCCATTAGCGAGCCATGTCTTCTCCTCCAACATCAGTACCTGATCTCACAAATGTTTATTTGACTCAATGGGCACAAACTCCTCTAGACACCCTCCAATATCTTGTGGAAAGCCTTTCCAGAAGAGTGGGGGATGTTATATCCTTAATAGGGGTGCAACTCCATTTTCAGGGTCATGGTTTCGAAATAAGATGTCCAACAAGTTCACCTAGGTGGGATAGTAAGGTTTCCACAACCTTGTGGCCCTAAAGTTCTAAGCTTTTCCATAAAAAAATCTCGACTAGAGGTCCACTCAAATACAATTACTTTTTTTTCGTGTGTTAAAGATGCAGAGTCTGTCTGAACTTGTCGTATAGGCGAATCCACTGAAGGTTTTGAATTACAGATCTTATTTCTAATGCGCATTAGAAAAATAAAAACCTTAAACCTTTAACAACTTAAATATACCTTGGCTGCTAAAGCCCTTCCATACATGTCAAGAAACCCGGCAGGCAAATTCAACCTTTATGTAGACAGCCCACTCAGATCAGATGTTTCCAGTGAAAGGTACAGTTAATACTACATCATAAAAATACATTTTATACAGTTGTGCACTTCCAACTTTGTGGGAACAATTTGGGGAAGATTCTCTTCTGTTCCAGCATGACACAAAGCCAGTTCCATAAAAGATATGGTATGACCAGGATAGTGTGGAGGAAGTCGAGTGTCCTGCACAGATCCCTGACGTCAAACCTATTGGATACCTTTAGAATTAATTGGAACTATGGTTGCAAGCCAAGGCTTTTCATACATCAGTACCTGTCCTCATAAATGGTGGCCAGCTCCATAAAGACATGGTTTGACTAGCTTATTGTGGAGCAACTTGAGTGGCCTGCACACATCCCTGACCTCAACTCTACTGAACACTTTTAGGATGAATTGGAATATTGATTACAAGCCAGATCTTCTTATGCAACATTATCAAGTCTTCTCATACATCAGTACCTGACTTCACAAATGGTGGTCAGCTCCATAAAATACATGGTTTGACCAGTTAGATGTGGAGGGCCTTGAGCATCCTGCACAGAGCTGAGACCCTACTGACCACCTTTAGAATGATTTGGAATTATTGCAAGCCAGGTCTTCTCATCCAACATCATCCAACATCAGTACCTGCAATCATAAATGGTGGCCAGCTCCACAAAGACATGGTTTGACCAGTTTGGTGTGAAGAAACTTGAGTGTGGACACCCCCTCTAAATGATTGAGTTCAGGTGTTTCCCGTTCTGTTAATTCTATAGAGTATTAAAGAGGAAGTAAACCCTTATGGGTTTTACTTCCTCTTTATTTCCCTGCAAGGGTAAAGCATAATTGGCTACTATGCACTGCATAGTAGCCCATTATGTGTCACTTACCTGAAAACGAAGCCTGCAATGTCACTGCTGTCCCCACTAGCAGCGAGCGTCCATCTTCACCCCTCTTCCTTTCGGGGCCGCGAACTCCAGCTCTGTGACTGGCCAGAGTCGCGTGACGTCACTCCCGCGCATGCGTGCGGGAGCCGCTAGTCACGGCGTGACCCCCTTTAGAATTGGCACGATCAGCCCTCTCTAAAGTGCGCATGCACCGTAGACATCGGTGCACGGCTTTATTGTAAATATCTCCTAAACCGTGGAGGTTTAGTAGATATTTGCAGCACCTACAGGGAAGCCTTAATATAGGCTTACCTGCAGGTAAAAGTGGTTGTACAGGGTGTACAACCACTTGAAGACATTTTTAGACAATTGTCCTCTTCCAACCTTTTAGTAACAGTTTGGTGAAGGCCCTTTTCTCTTCCACCATGACTGTACCCCTTCGTACAAAGCCATAAAGACATGGTTTAACCAGTTTAATCATAAGGAACTTGAGTGGCCTTCACAGAGCCCTGTCTTCAACCCTACTGAACTAAAACCCCAATTGTGAGCCAGGTCTTCTCATCCAACAATACCTGACCTCATAAATGGTGGCCTGCTCTATAAAGACATGGTCCGACCAGTTGGGTGTAAAGGAACTTGAGTGTCCTGCACTAAGCCCTGACCTCAACCCTACTGAACACCTATGGGATGAACTGAAGCCCTAATTCTGAGCCAGGGCTTCTCATCCAACAGTACCTGACCTCATAAATGGTGGCCAACTACATAAAGACACAGTTTGACCAGTTTGGTGTGCATAAGCTTGAGTGTCCTTCACAGAGCCTACTGAACACCTTTGGGATTGGCTGAAGCCCCAATTGTGAGCTCATAAATGGTGACCAACTACATAAAGTGGTATGACAATTGGGTGCAGAGGAACTTGAATGGCTTCACAGAGACCTGACCTCAACCCTACTGACCACCTTTGGGACGAATTGGAATGCTGACTGCAAGCCAGGTCCTCTCATCCAACATCAGTACCTGACCTCACCAATCTTCTTTAGGATCAATGGGCACAAATTTCCCCAGACACCCTCCAAAATCATGCGGAAGGCCTTCCTAGAAGAGCAGAGGCTGGTAGACCTACAAAGGGGGCTTGGAATGATATGCCCAACAAACGCATAGATTTGAAAGCCAGATGTTCACAGATCTTTGTCTGTATAGTATACAGTAAATACACTGTATGCTGGTGAGGAGGAAAATGGACAAGGGGACTGTTTTTTTTTTTTTTTACATGACCAAATCTGTTCCCTTTAAGAAAACCTTGAAGTCTTTACTGGTGGAAGCACATGTTGCGTTTTCTTTGAAAGTCCTCATCTCGCTCACATACCAACTTCTGTTTCTCAACTGCAAAACAAACACAGCCGAGTCAGAGCCAAGGTCCCCGCACTGAGCCGTCTCAGTACTTTTCCACCACTCGTCCGGAAATCAGCCAAGATCTCGTCATGTACAGGCCATAACCAGCCAGAGGGTTGCTAAGACAAAGGGCTGCAGCCTGTACGCACTTTTCTCATCCTGCAATGAGACTTCTGTTTATGATGTGACTGCGCGTGCCCACCGACAACAGCAAAGTACCCACAAATGAGCTAAAATACAAATCTGTGCACCCGTACACAGCGGTGAAACTAATACCAGTAATGTTGTGATGACGAACGCATTTGAGAGCGTTATCAGCTTCCATATTAAATCTGACCTCCGGCCTTCCCTCCAGTTCCGGGTCCTCTCCTGGACTTAAATGGCTTACTCTGATTTCACTGCACACTGTGAGCTTCTTACAATGTGCATTAGAAGCTGCAGCAAGTCAGAGCCTGCCTCATTTCCTGGCTGGAGGACGTCTGACATCATTCTAGCCCTTTCCTCCCCAGCCTGACCGGCCCTGGCCCGCCCCATTCATTGGATTTCAGTTTTTCCAATCATGAAGGTTCAGCATCACATGTGGGCGTTACCAATACAGCCTAGGAATACCCACTCCTCCAGGCTGACATCCACCCCAATAAATTCATTTTAATATTTACATAACTCCTCCCACTGCTTGCATCAGGACTTTCCTCCTCAGCCTGACTGTCCCTGGCCCGCCCCGTTCATTCATTGGATTTCAGTTCTTCCAATCATGAAGGCTCAGCATCACGTGGGCAGGGCCATCTTTAATATGGATTGGACCCTGAGTGAAAATTTTCTTGGGCCCTCCCAAATCCAAAAATTTTAAATTATTTGCAGGCAGTGCTGGGCTCAAGGGGCAGCTGCTTTGGCGCCATAACAATGACTGGACCGGGGGCAGCTACCCCTTTTGTCCCGTGTTAAGGATAGCTCAGGTTCTCCCTCTATTCTTGTTCTGGTGACCACTCAAAATATTGGAATTTCCCTCACTTTTATTCCAGGTATTTCCATTCTGTATGCACGCAGGCAGATCATAGCTGATGGGAGGGGCTGGCAGGATTCTGTACATGGCTTCCTGAAAACATCACAGCACCCTGACTCAGTACTCCACCCAAGAACCCTCAGCCCTGATGCAAAGAGTGGGAGGAGTTATGCATATCAAAATGCCATTGATGGGTGGGTGTCAGTCTGGAGCAGTGGGTGTTCCTAGGCTGGCTATATCTGGACACAGACCACCCACATGTGACGCCAACCCTCCGTGATTGACAGAACCGAAATCCAGTGAATAAAAGGGGCGGGTCAGGGACCATCAAGCTGGGGAGGAAAGGGCTCAGGGATATGCAAACTGTGGACCTCCAACTGTTGGAAAACTACAAGTCCCATCATGTCTTTGCCTCTGGGTTTCATGCTTGTGGCTGTCAGAGTCTTGCTATGCCTCATGGGATTTGTAGTTCTGCAATACCCAGAGGGCCACAGTTTGCATATCCCTGAAAAAAAAAAACATCACCAGTACTCCTCTGCGGAGCTCACAGCCCTGATGCAAGCAGTGGGAGGAGTTATGCAAATATCAAAAATGCTTTGATGGGTGGTTGTCAGCCTGAAAGAGTGGGTGTTCCTAGGCAGGGTGCATTTGCATAGGGAACACCCACATGCAGGGCTCGTCTTTAACACCAGGGCCCCGGGCCCAGTCATTGTTGTGGGACCCAAAGCAGCTTCCCCTTGAGCCCCCACTGCCCGCAAACAGTTGATAAGCAGATTTAGGAGGGCCCAATCAATATTAAAGATGGCCCTGGCAGGGCCATCTTTAACACAGGGCAAAAGGGACAGCTACCCCAAGCCCAGTCAGTCATTGTTGTGGGGCCCAAGGCAGCTGCCCCTTGAGTCCGCACTGCCCGCAAACAGTTGATAAGCAGATTTAGGAGGGCCCAATCAATATTAAAGATGGCCCTGGCAGGGCCGTCTTTAACACAGGGCAAAAGGGACAGCTACCCCAGGTCCAGTCAGTCATTGTTGTGGGACCCAAGGCAGCTGCCCCATGAGCCCGCACTGCCCGCAAATAGTTGATAAGCAGATTTTGGAGGGCCCAAGAAAATGTTTGCCCAGGGTCCAATCAATATTAAAGATGGCCCTGGGGGAAACCATCCATTGGGGACACCTGTTCCACTGAGAACTGACTAACTTTGTGTTGTGTCTGGCAGTGGTTCTAAGGAAAAAAAATAATGGTTCTTTATGAACAAAGTTCACACCAGCGCGTTGCATTTGCCCGGCACTGAAAAAAAGTACAGCATGCGCCACTTTTTTCAGCGCAATGCATTCACATTACCGAAAACGCAACGCGCAGGTGTTAACGGATGTGTTGTGGTGTGAATGAGCCCTACATAGACACAGCCAACGTCTTTCTTGGGACAGTAAATCAATATCTAAAAAAAAAAAAAAAAATAAGGGGAAATCTCCACCTTTTCAAACATTACTCCACCCGATGATTAGACAAAGGCGTCTGAAATCAGTTTGGTAGCGGCTCCCCTCAGCGTGGTGTGAAGCCGGCCCATCACGCCTGTCAATGGCAAACACGGCCGTGCCCAAAGAACATACAGAGGAACTGATTACCCAACCTGTGCCAATCTTCCTGGCTGTGTGACCGCGGGGACACGCCCGCCCCATTGTACGCAGCTGACCGGCCAGGTGATGAATAGCTAAAAGTACAACATTCAGATTCCATTGTTACCAGGAACACTTTGTCCTTTTAAGTGTTTTTTTTTTGTTTTGTTTTTTATGTATGTAAATGCCATTAGCCTAAATCATCTTATTAACCACTTCCATACCAGGCCAATTCTGGCACTCCTCTCCTACATGTAAAAATCAGCATTTTTTTTGCTAGAAAATTACTCAGAACCCCTAAACACACACATACATTAATATATATATATATATATATATATATATATATATATATATATATATATATATATATATATATATATACACACACACACACACACACACACACACACACACACACTTTTTTTAGCATAGACCCTAGCAAATTAGGCTGGCGACTGTTGCAATTTGTTATATCACACGGTATTAAAAAAAAGAAAAAAAAAAAAACACTTTCAGGAATTAAAAAGAAAACAAAAAACACAATATTTACCCCAATTTGCGCATGCTTGTGGAATGGCGCCAAACCTACGATACTTTAAAATCTCAATAGGTTACGGTTTAAAAATGTTCACAGGTTACCAGTTTAGGGTTACAGAGGAGGTCTAGGGCTAGAATTATTGCTCTCGCTCTAACGTTCGCGGCGATACCTCACATGCGTGGTTCAAACACTTTTTTTTTTTTTTTTTTAAAAAAACAAAAATAAATCTTATTAACCACTTCCATACCAGGCCAATTCTGGCATTCCTCTCCTACATGTAAAAAAAATCATCATTTTTTATTACTAGAAAATTACTCAGAACCCCCAAAACAATTATATATATATATATATATATATATATATATATATATATATATATAAAAAATCAGAGAGCCTAGTCAATAAAATGGCGATTATTGCAATTTGTTATGTCACACAGTATTTGTGCAGCAATTTTTCAAACACAATTTTAAATAAAAAAAACACACACACAACACTTTTATGAATTAAAAAGAAAATAAAAACACAATATTTACCCCAATTTTTTTTATAATGTGAAAGATGATGTTACGCTGAGTAAAGTTTTTTTTTTCCCTGTTTCTCCTTACTTCTAACAGAAAGTGGAAGAAAATCCCTACAAATTGAGGGGAAATGCAAATTTAGTTGTCACTGGGACAGGTGACCCCGGTGCTACATTTCCTCTCAAATCCTGTTTTGGTGACAAGTCTAACATTTAGGATTCCCCAAAGATTTCTGTCCTGGTAACAATGATGACTAGGAGAAATAGTAAGGGAAATAGGAGAAATAGTAAGGGCGAATCTCCCCAAAGGAAGAGGTGTTAGTAATGGTACCAGTGGGTATTAAATGTTTTTTTAATACCCCAAATATAGGTGCACCTCGGGGAGAGCCATATTTGTTCATTGAACAGACAGGCTCTGCTTCTTGTGTGTAGCTTTGCAGGGCGATAGGACTTGACTGTTCCTCTCTCCTAATGCACGACAATGAAAGTACTTTATAGTTCCGATTTCTCAGGGAAAAAAATATATAAATATATTAAAAAAATATATATAAAATAATATATATAAAAAAAAAAAAAAAAAAAAATTATATATATATATGTATATATATATATATATATATATATATATATATATATATATATACACACACACATCAGAGATTTATTCATACAGGCTTGTATTTTAGCTGAAATGTAAAGAAAAAAAAAAAAAACCTCGAACCATGTTGTACTTTCCCTTTAAAGGGGCACTAAAAGGGGAACACCATGCCAAAAGTAAACTTTCACTTAATCCATACATTGCACTTTTTTTTCATTGAATTCCTAAAATGATTTCATACTTTGCCACATGTAATGGCCTGTATCCCTTCCCTAGATATGCAATTCTTATCATATACATCAGGGGGCGGGGCAATACCACCAAAAAAAATTCCAGCTTTAGAAATCGGTGTTTCCGCCTTTAGGATAGAGCGATCGTATAATACTGGGCACGCCAACAGTAGCAAAACCGGCTGTGCAGACAAAGGGGAAGATATTACAGAGGCAACTGGCATTAGAATTGTTTTATAGGAATATTTTTGAGTGGGGCATTCCCTAAAAGGTCCCCATACTGATCAATGCAATGCGGAATCTTGGTAGCAAGCTCTTACCTTTATGGTGCTCTTTGGATGCCCCAATCTGCTTCTAGAGGGCCAGAACCTAAGCAAATGCTGACTTTCTGAAAGTCATTATGTATGTAGGGCAAGACACGCCTTCTACTCTCTCATGTGGCAAGAGATTGGGTGAAGCTATTAGGCGCTTAAAGCAAGGCATGCCTTCTGGGCTTTTATGTGTTGGTAATGGCCATTTAATATTGGATTTGGCCATCAGGCCCCCCCATGCCTTGGGTGTGGCCACCGGGTCCCCATGTTGTTGGGTGTGACCATCAGGCCCCCCCATACCTTGGGTGTGGCCACCAGGCCCCCATTTGTTGGGTGCGGCCACCAGGCCCCCATGCCTTGGGTGCGGCAATAGGGCCAACATGCTTTGGGTGCGGCCATAGGGCCAACATGCCTTGGGTGAGGACATCGGGCCAACATGCCTTGAGTGTGGCCATCGGGCCCCCATGCCTTGGGTGCGGCCATCGGGCCAACATGCCTTGGGTTGGGCAATCGTGCTTCCCTGCCTAGTGTGTGGCCATTGGGCCCCCATGCCTTGGGTGCGGCCATCGGGTCCTCATGCCTTGGGTGCGGCCATCGGGCCCCCATGCCTTGGGTGCAGCAATCGGGCTTCCATGCCTAGGGTGCAGCCATCGGGCTTCCGTGCCTTGGGTGCGGCCATCGGGCTTCCATGCCTTGGGTGTGGCCATTAGGCTCAATAGTATGGGTGTGACCATTAGGTGCTCAGAGCAGGACACGCCTTCTCATCTCTCATGTGATAATAGTCTGGGTGTGGCAATTAGGCGCTCAGTTACAGACCATTGCAGTGCATCATGCATATTGCTGTGTGTAATAGACATGCGCCTCTTACCTGTTTTTTTTTTTTATTCGGGGTTCCACTTTAAAATGACTTCATATGGTTTATGCCACGTGCGGGGTTCCTGTAACAGAGAACATCAGAGGAAGTGGTGACCTCAGCGGATAATACAGAAAGGATGTGGAGCGCATACAGATGGTGAATCTCTTACCGAATGAACTCTGACAGCCCTCAAATGCCTTTGCTATAATGAAGAGGTCAAATCTCGTACAGCACTGCAAATCTCTTACAATTACTCATCATTTGTCATTAGGGATCATTTAAAAAAAAAAAAAAAAAAAAAGATAGTATCTAAAGGCCAAAACCTTTTTAGCTATAGATAGAGTAAGATAAGGGTGAATGTGCTTTCAGATTTCTTTCTGCTATCTGTGCCTCTGTTGGGAAAAATTTCCCTCACTTCCTGTTCTAGTGACACAACAGGAAGTGAGGAAAGATATCCAAAAAAAATGAGGGAAATCAGAACACTGAAACAGGTGTCCCCCATTGGAAGATGTCCCCTTTCTTCCAGCTTTGGTGGTAACTGTAAAATGTTGGCCATAATGTGGTATTTTATCCACTTACATTTGATCCTCAAAGAACATCTGAGAACATTCGACTTTGCCCTATTTGCACAGAACAAAATTTACGTACAGTTTCAATGGGGGAGCAGCTATGTTAATTGTTTTTTGTTTTGTTTTGTTTTTTATTATAAATACCCCTAATTGTCCAATTGATCTAATCTCAGCAGTCATTTAACAAGCTTGATAGGCAGAGACATCTTATTTTTATTAAAAATGTAAAAAAGCGAAAAGCATTTTCAGTGCGTAGGGCACATCAAATATAATTTTAAGTATAAAAACCATACAGGATAAAAGATACAATACAATATTATACAATAAAATAAAATACAATAAAAAAAAAGACACAAAAAATAAAAAAAATAAAATACAATAAAACATGACACAAAAAATAAATAAATTAAATAAAATACGATAAAGTACAATAAAATATGCAATAAAATGTGATAAAGTAAAATACAAGAAGATAAAATACGATGACATAAAATACAATAATATAAAATACCATAAAGTAAAATACAATGCAGTAAAAAAAAAAATCTGATACAATAAAATATGACACTAAAATTAAAAAAAAAAATACAATAAAATACATTACAATAATATACGATAAGATAAAATATGATAACATAAAATACAATAATATAAAATAGAATAAAATAAAATATGAAATCATGTACTCATTGAATGCTGTAAACTCCCAGAGGAAGAATAGGACAGTGCCCCCATCTCTGTGGTCACAATGTCCCTCCCTGTTCCCCAGCGTGTAGGCCAGGGAGCGCCCCTCCACAGCTGTGCTAACATAAGAAATATCACACAATCCGCGCCTCGCGTCCTAGCGACAAATGTACCCCGGGGGCTGTTCGGAAAAACTCCTTTGTTTGTAGGATGTAAAAAAAAAAAAAAAAAAAAACAATAATGAGCAACATCTGCTCCACAATCTATATACTGTCATGCTGTAAGAACACACGCAAGACTAAAAAAAAACAGTTGCTTGATTTCAAGAAATAAAGTAGACGTAAACCCACTAAAATAGTAAAAATCTTATACATTTTAACATGTTCATGTTACTTCGAAAAAAAGTAATTTTCAATATTTTTTAAAATTTACAACTTTCATTCAAATAAATCCCTGGTGATCCCGCCTCTCTCTGACAATTCCTGTTACAGGGTGACAACGCTTTGTCATAGTCTCCCAGCTGTGCTCCTGGGTTGTCACCTGGGCTTCCAACGGGTACCATGATTGACCATTTCAATACACATTACACCGACTTGATCCACTGTTGTCAGGAAAGCCACTCTGAGAAACACCATGTGGCCATCATCACTGGAGTACATGTAGCCGGGAAGTGGCTGCAAAGAAGCTGCAAGGGATCAGCAACACAGATGTAAAAAAATAATAAATAAAAATATGTTAAAGCTCTCCCCTATTTTTGTTATACAGTAGATGGGTGTTCTGGGAACGGTTTGTGACTGAAGGGTTAAGTAGATCAAAGGCATGCCCTTGGGGCGCCCAGGCCTGGTGTTCTGTATCTGAGAATACCCACTTCCTCTAAAACACAAATAGGATGTGGCAAGGAAGCTCCTGCGGGCGCCCAGTTTCCGGGTCCCTCAGAGTTGAAGCTTTAAAAAGGTAAAAAAGAGGTCATACGACAGCGAGCTTTAAATAGGGGGAGCTTAGGGAAGACAATCTGAAAGCGGAATTGAGCAAGAAATATAGGAATATAGGGGGGGAATTTTTGATTTAAAGGGGAACGATCGTCTTATTGAGGTCTTTGTGATAAACACGTGAAAGAGTTCATTATGCTGTAAAATTGCTGTATCAGCGTATTTAAAGCCTAGTTTCCATGTACAGTGTATAAATTATATGTAGGCAAAAGAGCAGCCATATTTGTTCATTACATATTATGGCTCTGCTTCCTTCCTTAGCAGTGCCGTACAATGGTTGCACCTTGTTGATCCTCTGATCTCATCGCAAGTCAACCAGTCAGGGTTTGTCTGGTTGAAAACAAAAAACTCTTTCTTCTACGACGTTATTAAAGCTCCTTCCACATAAACCACCACGAGGGGGCAGTAGAGCCACATATTTACTGCCCTTGATGGCCCACAAACAAGCGAACATTGGACTGCTTGGATGAATACACACATACTTGCCAACTGTCCCGGATTTGCCGGGATGGTCACGCTTTTTAGTAAGCTGTCCCGCTATGGCTCAGTCTTGGGATCCTGTTTCCTGGTAGTTGAGTGTGAGCTGTCCATGACAGCTTGGTCACAGTACTGGGGATGCCAATGGAGTGCACCCCAGGATAAAAAAAAAAAAGAGACGCTTATTTGTGGCAATTTATCATTAGGATCTGTGCCTAGGAATTAGGTCATGTGGGGGAGCTCAAAACATAAGAAAAGAAGGGGCATCTCTAGGAGTATCAGGAAAACATACTTTGGACCTGAAGTCTTCTGATTCTTGGGTGGGACCAACATGGTGGCTTCCTTGAAGACTTATCAGGCACTATGGTCCCAGGACCGAATAACTATGCTTCCCTCTATTTTCAGGGGTTTGAATGTGCGGGGGAGCATAATTTTTTTTGCACTTTTTTACTTAAAATAATGGGATTTAATAAGGAGGACATTGTTCCTGCTGGCTTGTGGAAGCATAGAAAAGTCTACTTTAAGAAGCTTGTTATGTGATCATCGAACTGTAGTAATATTTGCTTCAATGTTTTTTCTTGCAGAAACCCCAACTACCAACACTTACAAAATGGCAAACAAAGGACCATCCTATGGACTGAGCAGAGAAGTCCAGTTGAAGATTGACCTGAAGTACGACCCGGAGCTGGAGAACATCCTGGTGCAATGGATTAGTGCTCAGTGCGACAATAAGGTTGGCGAACCAGAGGAGGCTGGGAAAATTGGCTTTCAGAAGTGGTTGAAGGATGGCGTGGTGAGTAGACTAGATCGATGATGGGTCTTTTACCTGTCTTTGTGTAGGGAGGTTGTTGGAAGTTTGATAGAGCCAAAAGTAATCAGCAGTATCCTTTTGGTGGGACTCTTGGAATACAGACTGGGACAGAAGGTAGACCATGCCTCCACAACTATTGTAGTTGGAGGACCTGCCTTTCCAACGTGAAATAGGTATTATGGGTATAAAATTAATAGTGGATTAACGTTTTCTATTGTGGTGAACTTCTAAAGCCAAATCACGCATTGTTGCCATAGACCAGTGGTCTCCAAACTGCGGCCTGCGGGCTGGATGTGGCTCTTTGCTTGCCTTTATCTGGCACTGGAGGGAACTTTCCTCCCACTGATATCAATGATGGGGCATCATTCTTCTCAAAGGGGATAAGACAGGCTTTCCCAACTTGACGATCCAGATTTCCCCTTCCTGGCCAGACTTGGCTGGTGGTCTCCTTCAGTGCCCCATAACCATTAGATCATCTCATGATCTGCTGGAAATTGGCTGAATTAGGATACTATCATCTAAGGCAGGACTACACATCCCATGAGGCATTGTAAAACTCTGACATTCACAGACATGACTAGGCATGATGGGAATTGTAGTTCCTGAACACCTGGAGGGCCACAGTTTGAAGACCCCTGATCTAAGGTCTATAGTCATAATTGAAATAGTTGCTTGACCAACCTTCCATTGCTTTAAAAAGTCAATCTGGTTGGAGCTTACACAGGTCTAATGTCTAACCCAACCTCCAATTGACTGCAGTTGGGCGTAGTGATTGGCTATTCAGATATTCAGGGCTATAACATGGAAGAAAGGGGAAAGAGTTACATGCTTCTTCCATACCGGGTATTTCTGTATGTTCTGGGGCAACTGAAGATGTTGCCTTGCCTTACATGGGCAAAGCAAAGGTTAACGGCAATGTAAGCTTGTACTTAGCTATACCATTATTTATGCCCAGATCACCCCATTTGAAGCCCTGAATCTCCAGAACTTAGCCACCCAAGCAAGGCCTTTGCCTTTTGTGACTTCAGGAGCCTTGGTCCAAACCTGCCACTCCTTTTCCAGTGGGGCAAATCTCATAATTGGAGAAAAAAATAGAATAGCAAATCTCACCACAGGATGGGCTGTGGAGATTCCATATATAGAGCAGTGCCAATGTCCCAAATCTACATTTACATTTAGTTGTATGATTGGTGCCTACAAAGTCCATTTTTCTACTCCTTTTGGTGTATTTTTGAGAAATCTCATAATTGGCCGTTAAGGTCTCTCATTGGATAACGGGACTGTAGGGGAATGTCAGAACTTAAAGCTGTACATTCAATGGTAAGGGTAATCTTGACAAAAAGTACATGACAAGTTGACTTTATGGAATCCATTGTTATTAGAGGTTTACTTAACCTATTACAAAGAAGACCAAAATCCCAACCATGAGATTCATTAAAAGCACAGCAGGTCAGTGATGAGATTTATAAAGAGTAGAAAGTTTAACAGGTGATTGGGTGAACTTGCACCTTGAGAAACGCAGTTGTTAGGCAGGTCAGCAGAAAAGAAGAGGCAAACCTTAGCCTGTACAGAGTGTTGGTGAACCTCACCAAGTTCCCTTCTTCTTCCTCTACAGATCGTGTGTCATCTGATCAACTCCCTTGCTCCGGGTTCAGTGGGCAAAATCCAGTCCTCCAGTATGGCCTTCAAACAGATGGAGCAGGTGTCCCAGTTCCTGAAGGCCTGCGAGAAATATGGAATACCGCCTTCTGACCTATTCCAGACCGTCGACTTGTGGGAAGGTGAGAACCATAAAATAATGTCCATGTTTGAAGCACTACAACACTTTTCAGCACCTGTAGTTCTGCAGAATCTGTGTCCCCTCCCCCCATCCCCCCCCCCACACACACACACCTTTCGACTACTTTTGAGCCCATTCTCAGCTTTCTCCCTTCCGTAAGCCAACTAGGCATGTGCAAAAACCAAAAAATGTGTTTTCTTGTTGCGGGTCGATTTTTTAAGTTACTAATTTTGTTTTGTTGCATTCATAATGAAATTCATTGTGTCATTTCATTTTGTTTTGTTTTTGATCGGATTCAAATTTTTTAGATGGATTTGAAGTATTCAAATCAAATTGGAATAGAAAATTTTGAATCCATCCAAATACATTGTGAAGAATAGCTGGTTCTATTCTATTTGAAATTCGAAATGTCGTTCTTTTTAAAAGTCGAACTTCGAAATTCAAATTTTGGAAGACGGTTATATTCTATTTTTTTCTGATCTATTCCTTTATTTTCTATTCTATTCTATTGTTTTACTCTATTCTTTTCTATTCTGTTTTATTCTACTTTATTCTTTTCAAAATCCAAATTTTGGAAGACAGCTATATTCTATTTTGTTCTATTTGTTCTGATCTATTCCTTTATTTTCTATTCTTTTATTTTCTATTCTATTCTGTTGTTTTACTCTATTCTTTTCTATTTTATTCTGTTTTATTATTTTCAAATTTCGGAAGAGGGCTATATTCTTTTTTATTCTATTTTTTTCTGATCTATTCCTTTATTTTCTATTCTTTTCTACTTTATTCTTTTCAGAATTCAAATTTCAGAAGATGGCTATATTCTATTTCATTCTATTCGAAAAACGGCTATATACTTTTTGATTCTATTTTTTTTATTCTATTTTTTTCTGATCTATTCCTTTATTTTCTATTCTTTTCTACTTTATTCTTTTCAGAATTCAAATTTCGGAAGACGGCTATATTCTATTTCATTCTATTCGAAAAACGGCTAAATTCTATTTTATTCTATTCTGTTCTAATCTATTCTTTTTGAATTTTGGAAGCCAGCCATATTCTATTTTATTCTATCCTAAATTCGAATTATGAAATTCAAATTTTGAAAGACAGCTATATTCTGTTTTATTCTATTTTTTTCTGTTCTATTTTTTTTTTCTATTCTATTTTTTTCTATTCTATTCTCTTCTACTCTTTAATTTTATTTTCTGTTTTATTCTATTCTTTTCGAATTTCAGAAGAGGGCTGTATTCTAACACTAATACACAGAGTCTTTGAAGGAAATCAGCAATATGCTTTGCAATTTCAAATTTCGTATTTGAATCTAATTTGAAACCAATTCGGATAATTAGCTTTTCTGACAAAATTTTGTTTCATTATTTCGGATTCGTTTAAATTCATTACTAATGTAATTTGGAAATTCGGATACATCTGAGTCTCCGAATAGAAAATTTTGTCCGATTTTTGATTGGGAACGAAACAAACCACACGGTCTAAAGCCCACTTCTTTATAAAAAATAAATCTGCTGTGCTAATATCTCAAGCATTCACACAGCTTTCACCAATCTCCAGATTTTGCCTAATATGATTATTTCCTCCTAAGATCATCAGCTCCATCTGGTGGCCATAATGCTGTATTTTCCTGCAAAACCTCAAATCAGGAAAATACCATATTATGGCCACTAGACGGAGCTGACACTCATAGGTTATAAACATATTAGTCTGTTTATGAGAATTATTTTTGATTTTTTTTTTTTATAAAGACCCCTTTAAGTGGGCCTACAGAAGGGACATATTTAAAGGGATTTTTTTTTAAAGACAGACACCAAAGGATATGTATAGTCAAAACTTGTTTAGTGTGAATGGTGTAGTGAAGGTTTACAGCCCAGGGGTTATTTTTTGCTGCGGGGGGCCCTTTCGGGAAATTTTTCTTTTTCTTTTTTTTTTTTTTTACTTTTTACCCCAGACATGCAACTGGAAGTGAGGAAAAATAAATAAAATAAAAAAAAAAATTAAAAATCAAGGGAAATGAACAAGGAAGGTTTAGAACTTCTGTCCGTTTTTGGCACCCACTGGGGAAATTTCCCACCACTCCCTGTTCCAATGACACCCTGTGTGTGAAGGTGGGACAGGGTAAAACAGGAAACTAGGGAGAAAATCTCCCCTATAGGGACCCAGAAACACAGCAACAGGTTCCAACTCTTCCTCACTCCATTGAAAACTTAAAGAAAGAAAAAATATTAATATCACTTTTTAGTAGTCTTATCGAGTGAAGATTTTTTTTTCTCAACAGTCAAATGCAACAAGTCGATCGATAAAATTACAAAAAAACTGAACATTTATTTATTTCACAGGAAAAGACATGGCCAGCGTCCAGCGGACTTTGATGAACTTGGGTAGTTTAGCCGTTACAAAGGGCGACGGACATTTCAAAGGAGACCCCAACTGGTTCCCCAAGTAAGTTATTCTTACCTTTCACAAGTAAAACCAAAGGAGGTTCAAATAATACATTTTCAAAACAAGTTTCTTTATTCATACCATGTGACTGAAATTTAGACTTGACGATTTAATGTTTGAGGAATTCTTGGAGAGTTAATGTCCCTGATAGCTTCTTCTATTTCTTGGGGATTATAGATCCCTTAACTGAGTTCCCGGGTCTGTATACCTGCTGTGCCCATTATAATGGGTTCCCACCATCCCTGTGCTGAGTTCCTCAGTCTGTGCACCTGCTGTGCCCGTTATGAGGGTTCCCACCATCCCTGTGCCGAGTTCCCAGGTCTGTACAACTGCTGTGCCCATTATGAGGGATTCCCACCAGCCCTGTGCTGAGTTCCCAGGTCTGTACACCTGCTGTGCCCATTGTAACAGGATCCCACCATTACTGTGCTGAGTTCCCGGGTCTGTACACCTGCTGTGCCCATTGTAAGGGGGTCCCACCATTCTTGTGCTGAATCCCATCCCTGCGCAGAGTTCCCGGGTTTGTACATCTGCTGTGCCAGATATGAGGGGTTCCCACAAACCCTATGCTGAGTCTCCAGTCTTGCACACCTACCGTGTCCATTATGGTTGGGTTCCACTAGCCCTGTGCTAAGTTCCTGGATGTGCACACTTGCTGTGCCCATTGTAACGAATTCCCACCATTTTTGTGTGCCCGGGTCTGTACACCTGCCATGTCCATTATGAGGGGCTCTCACCATCCTTGTGCGGAGTTTCCGGGTTTGCACATCTGCTGTGCCAGTTTTGAGAAACGTAACAGGGGTAACTGGGGCATACAAAAATGGTGAGTGAAAAAGGACGCAGCTAAAAAATACATTTTTTCTCTACCACTTTAGGAAATCCATGGAGAACAAGCGTGGATTCACTCAAGACAAACTAAAAGAAGGGCAAAGCGTCATCGGTCTACAGATGGGCACCAACAAGGGCGCCTCCCAGTCCGGAATGACCGGTTACGGCATGCCCAGGCAAATCCTCTGAACGCCAAAACCACTAGAACCCCCCTGGCCAGAATCGGGACACGTCAAGCACTCATCTCCTAGCTGTCTCCTTTCTCTGCTCTCCTCTCTTATCCTCCCTGGTCCTCGGTACCCAGAAATCATCAAGGACAGCGTCTAGGCCCCTGCTCAAAGTGATCGGCAAGACGGAAGAGTCCAATACTTTCTCATCGGTTGTCCTCCAATGCATGTGATTGTTTAGACCAGGATCAAAAAGAAGCCTGTGTTTTTTTGTTTTTGTTATGTCCATCAGGGGGAAAATTATTTAATTGGGGGGGGGTGTAGGAATTTTTTTTTAACGTTTTTTGGGTGTTCGGCAATGCCTTAACATTCCACATGTGCCTGCTACTTTTTTATAGTCTTGTGACCAAATTAAGCCTTGAGATAAAGTTGTGTTTTTTTTTTTTTTTGTTTTTATTTTTTTTTACGATTTTGTTTGGTTTCTGATTCTGTGGCTGGTGATATTTCCCATGCTGCTTTACAAGCTTATTGCGGTTGCTGGTGATTAAACCATCATCGGCGTAAATAAAAGAAAAAAGAAGGGAACAAGAGTTTTAGCTGTAGATTCATTCTTAATAAAAGGACTGGGGTGGGACCTTTGCATCTTTTTGGCTCTGCTGTCTGATCTCCAGATCCGATACTGAAAAATATATTTCTGACCTGAATAAAGACCAATCTATGTTTATAAAATGTGAGTGTTGCCATGGACAGGTTTTCTTTTTTTGGGTCCTTGCAGCCGTTGAATTTCAAAGAGATGGTGACGTCCTCCTCATATGATAATCCTGATGACCAGCCACTCATGTTAGAACACCTTTCATGGAAGGAGGTTTTACTTCATCCTCAACACACTCATACTCAACTCCTTCCATACTCCTCATACACTCCATCTGTCTAAATTTGTGTAAGCATTTGTTCGTTGGATGGCACTGGAGCTTACACATGGTTACTGACATCCTCCTCACATGGCGATTGGCTGCTCATTGTATCACGGAAGGTGTTTTTTGGTCACACGTGGCCCTTTTGCCCCCCCTTCTCCTTGTGGCCTTCGGTGGCTTAAAGAGACTCTGTTGCTTTGTCCTAATAGCTAGTCCACCCTCAACCTACCCAGACTCACCCCCCTCCCCAAAGCTCCCCAGAACCCAGTCACTCCATTCCTCCAACTGTCAAACCTTGTGTAAGCTCCATGTTGGATGGAGTGGCAAATCGCCATATGAGGAAAATGTGATCCACCTTGTGTATGGTCTGACATCATCCAACATGAAGCTTACACAAGGTTTGACAGTCTGAGGAATGGATTGACTGGGATCGACCCAGCATAAGCTCCTTATTGGATGGCGTTGGAGCTTAGACAAGGTTGAGGACGTCCACTTCACATGGCGATCTTGGACATTGGCCACTTGCTCTCAAGCACTGTATCACGGAAGGTATTTTTTTGGTCATGTGTGGCCCTTTTGCCCCATCCTTGCAACCTTCAGTGGTTTGAGAAGCAAAACTGACTCTGTAGCTTTGCCCTGAATGCTAGTCCCCCCTCAACTCACTCATACTTACCTTCCCCCATGCTCTCCAGTCAATCCATTCCTCAGATTGTCAAACTAGTGTAAGCTCCATGTTGGATGGTGTCAGACCTTACATAAGGTTGAGAACATTCTCCTCATGCCACTAGCCACTCCATCCAACATGGAGCCTATACAAGGTTTGAAAGTTGGAGTAATGGAATGACTGGGGAGCATGGGGAGGAGGTGCAGGTTGAGGGTGGACTAGCTATTAGGACAAAGCAATGGAGTCTCTTTAAATTCTCAAGCCACTGGAGGCCATAAGGAAGGGGGTAAAAAGGCCACACTTGACCCAAAAAACACCTTCCATGAGACGATGCTTTAGCATGACCAGCCAATTACCATGTAAGAAGGACATCATTAACCTTCCATAAGCTCCAACACCATCCAATACGGAGCTTACATGAGGTTAGACAATTGGAGGAATGTAGCAACGGAGGAGCATGGGAGGAGGCAAATAGGAGTGGGTTCAGGGTGGACTAAATCAGAGCACTGTAATATGAAAGGAGGTTTAAGAGTTTAAGGAGACTCTGAAGCTTTGCCCTGAATTCTAATCCACCCTTGACCCACCCATACACCCCTCCCCCAATTCTTCCCAGTTGGGCTATTCCTCTGAATGTCAAACCTCTATAAGCTACACCTTGGATGGTGCTGGAGTCGAACTTACACAAGCTTGAGAGCTTTCTCCTCATGTGGAGCTCTTGGCAAGTGGCCACTCATGCCAGAGCACTGTATTATGAAAGGAGGCATTTCCGATGGCTTTAACAAAGCAGTACATCGGTCGAGAGGTAGCCTAGCAAGACTTTTCACAGAGTGGGTAAAGTGACAGGGTCCTCCAGATGTTCTCCCAATGATAAAAGCTACACTTCCTTGTGTAATAGTCCCGGAGACCCAACAGGAGACAAGAGGAAATCTCTCCAAAGTGAAAGAAAATTCCCTTTTAGACAGTTGACCCCACTGGAAGAGTCTACCCTATCCCTTTTCTAACGAGAACCATAACATTTAGGGTTCCCTTTGCTTCTGGTCCTTGTGACAGTAGCCTCCAGGACACATGTCAGATCACCTCAACTTGGACACAGACAACAAAAAGAAACCCAACATGGGTTCTAACAACTTCCTACTCTATCCAAAATAAAAAAAAAAAAAGTTATGGGAGTTATACTTTAAGTAGGTGTGCTCCTCGGTAGTCGTAATGTAGCCACCTTAAAGAAAGATTCCATCCAGGTCGACCCACTGTTTTAATGGAGTTTGACATGCCTGCTGTACAGAGACAAATATTGGGGCTCCCATTACTGAACTGAAAATACTGTTTTCCTGGCTCTCTCTGGCTTGAATACTTTGAGCCACCCACCTGGCATGCAGATTATAAAGTTACTTGGAGATAGAAGTCCAGGGATTTCCACCAAAACCGAAATATTACTTTTTGACAAACTGACAACTGACCCCCTTTAACTACTACCCAGCTTAAGAAAGACCCAGAAGCTTTGAATTTGCATCCATCAAGATGAAGCCAAAAGCAGGAACTTTGCCTCAATCCTCCAAAGTCACTCAGGCAAACCTAAATATTTTATGTAGCAAGCTGCCAATGTATACAGGGGGGAGACGGATCGGTGGGGGTCGTGTTCGACAAAGAGGATCAGTTACTGCGCACAATGAGCGGCCGGCATGGAGAGTATTATAACAAAAACCAGGGATTGTTTTGGTGTAGTAAATCCTTTTCCTAACATCGGGAGCTGTCCTGACTGCCTGAAATTGTAGGGCAAATTGTAGAAGAAATTAAAGGTAAACTCCAGGGCAACAGGTAAATACGCAGATGAAATACATATATGGGAACGGTTTTATCTACAAAAGGATTTAAAAATTTCTGTACATCCAGTCCTATATTTTATACTGCTCTGCCACTCCTTTTTTCTTCCACATGGCTGTCCAAATGCTCAAAAGCAGTTCAAAATTAATAACACCGTGGTTATTGGGTTAAGGTGACAGGGTCTCTTTAAACAAGACGCAGGAGCATACGAAAAGCCTTTCTATCTCTTGGCTGACCCCTCTCCCTGTATTCCATCCCTCCTCCTCGGCCTCTCATGTTTTCTTTTGTAAGTGAATAAAGAATGTATGTTTTCCTTCAGCCGGCTGTTCCTGAGAAAAACGATTCTGAGAAGAGGCCTGTTCTCCCTCAACCCACCGATGCCTGATGAGGAACACACGCTGAAATACGTGGCCCATTCAGAAGATAGGCCTTATCTGGGTCTCCTAATCATGAGGGCAGGAAAAACTGTACGACCCTTGGCACAGCGCAGAGTTGTGTTATAGATGTTCAGGGCTCATTCATACCAGACTGGCTGGTTGCCCAACCCAAAGTGCAGAGGCAGTCCAGACGCAGTCCCAACTAAAAGTCCAGACGCAGTCCAAATCAAAGTGCAGACACAGTCCCAATGCAAAGTCCAGACGCAGTCCAAATCAAAGTGCAGACACAGTCCCAATGCAAAGTCCAGACGCAATCCCAACACAAAGTCCAAACAGTCCCAACTAAAAGTCCAGACAAAGTCCCAACTAAAAGTCCAAACGCAGTCCAAAACACAGTCCAAAACACAGTCCAAACGCAAACCCAATGCAAAGTCCAGATGCAGTCCCAACCAAAGTCCAGATGCAGTCCCAACCAAAGTCCAGATGCAGTCCCAACCAAAGTCCAGACGCAGTCCCAACCAAAGTCCGGATGCAGTCTGAACACAGTCCCAACCAAAAGCCCAGACGCAGCCCCAACCAAAAGCCCAGACGCAGCCCCAACCAAAAGCCCAGATGCAGCCCCAACCAAAAGCCCAGACGCAGCCCCAACCAAAAGCCCAGATGCAGCCCCAACCAAAAGCCCAGACGCAGCCCCAACCAAAAGCCCAGACGCAGCCCCAACCTAAAGCCCAGGCGCAGCCCCAACCTAAAGCCCAGGCGCAGCTCCAACCTAAAACCCAGACGCAGCCCCAACCTAAAGCTCAGACGCAGCCCCAACCTAAAGCCCAGACGCAGCCCCAACTAAAGCTCAGACGCAGCCCCAAGCAAAAGCCCAGACGCAGCCCCAACCAAAAGTCCAGACGCAGCCCCAACTAAAAGTCCAGACGCAGCCCCAACCAAAAGCCCAGACGCAGCCCCAACCTAAAGCCCAGGCGCAGCCCCAACCTAAAGCCCAGGCGCAGCCCCAACCTAAAGCCCAGACGCAGCCCCAACCTAAAGCTCAGACACAGCCCCAACCTAAAGCCCAGACGCAGCCCCAACCTAAAGCTCAGACGCAGCCCCAAGCAAAAGCCCAGACGCAGCCCCAACCAAAAGTCCAGACGCAGCCCCAACCAAAAGTCCAGACGCAGCCCCAACTAAAAGTCCAGATGCAGCCCCAACCAAAAGCCCAGACGCAGCCCCAACTAAAAGTCCAGATGCAGCCCCAACCAAAAGCCCAGACGCAGCCCCAACTAAAAGTCTGAAATGCAGTTCCAATAAGAAGTCCAAACACAGTCCTAAGGAAAGGTCCAGGTCCAAACCAAAGTGCAGATGCAGTCCCAACGCAAAGTCCATATGCAGTCCAAACACAGTCCCAACTAAAAGTCCAGACACAGTCCCAAGGAAAGGTCCAAGTGCAAAGTCCAAACGCAGGAATTGTCCAGACGCAGTCCCAACACAAAGTCCCATCGCAAAATACCAATGCAGTTCCAAGAAAAAGTCCAAACGCAGTCCCAATGCAAAGCTTTGCATGGCATAGGGCCAGGTCTGCCCACACTAGCGGGGTGCAATGGTGCGACACAATAAAATGATGCAGGCATATATTTTGTTGCAATGCACAGAATTACCATTGTGAACCCATCAACATGTAAGCTTTGCACTGTGGTGCGGTAATACACAGGAGCAATGCACATTATGGCATGTGATGTTATCCTGCACTGCGGCACTCCATTCATTATGAAGAGGTTTGCCAGTGCGGTATACATCTGTGGTAGGAATCATTTCTGTATATATTTGGCAGCAGGTCCACCTCCTTGCTGCAAAATATTTGCACACAGCTGGAATTATGTAGTTAACTAAAATGTCATATAAACTCTAACAGGTTAATATTTGTAAATCTGCAGTTTACATTAAAATGATCCCCGGTGATCCTGCCATAAAGGTTCTTCCTGTTATAGGGTGATAACACTCTGTCCCCGTCTCCCAATTGTGATCCTGTGTTGTCACCCCGTCACACAGGCTTCCGATAGAGACTACAAGAAGCCCTTTCAACACTCACTCTGGCCACCAGGGCCGGGACAAGGGGTGGGCAGGAGGGTTGGCTGCCCTGGGCGCAGCGGTTTACTGTATGGATGGGGGCGCCACTGAGTTCATTCTGACACAAGGCAGATGACTGCTGGGGGTAGCCTCCCCTAAGCTCACACGTTCCGGCAGCTGCCCATTACTGCTCCACAAAGTCCCTGTGGGAAAAACTAAATATTTATGAATAAACACATGGAGAGAGCGAGGAAGAGGATTCTAATCCCGGGAAAATTCCAGCTCAATCCCAGATATTTATAATTGTTTTTACATTTTACCATAGAGACAAATACAAGCAGAATAATTGGCGAGCCAGCCGGAGGACTGCACAGAGGCCAGAGGTGTTGGGGGGGTCTGGGACAGATGGAGGCAGCTGGTTACTAGGGGGGGGGGGTTACTAGGCACAGCTGGGGTTTGAGAGGAAAAGAAAAAAAAAAAAGGGAAGAGCCTTGAGAAAGAGGAACTCCGCTCCAAACAGAACCTTATAGTCTGTAATGGAAAGATTGATTAACCCTAAAGTGGAACTCCGGCCTTCCCTTCAGTCGTGCACAGCTGTACTGGATCCTCCCCTGGACTCTGATGCCACCGCACACTGTGAGCTTCTCACCATGTGCATTAGAAGCTGCAGCAAGTCAGATGGAGCCCCACCTTATTTCCTGGCTGAAGGACGTCCAGCATCATCTAGTGCCTTCCTCCTCAGCCTGACTGTGCCTGGCCCGCCCCTTCCCAGCCTAACTGTCCCTGGCCCGCCCCTTCCCAGCCTGACTGTGCCTGGCCCGCCCCTTCCCAGCCTGACTGTGCCTGGCCCGCCCCTTCCCAGCCTGACTGTCCCTGGCCTGCAACTTCCCAGCCTGCCTGTCCCTGGCCCACCCCTTCCCAGCCTGACTGTCCCTGGACTTCCCCTTCCCAGCCTGACTGTCCCTGGCCCGCCCCTTCTGAGCCTGACTGTCCCTGGCCCGCCCCTTCCAGCCTGACTGTCCCTGGCCCGCCCCTTCCCAGCCTGACTGTCCCTGGACTTCCCCTTCCCAGCCTGACTGTCCCTGGACTTCCCCTTCCCAGCCTGACTGTCCCTGGCCCGCCCCTTCCAGCCTGACTGTCCCTGGACCGCCCCTTCCCAGCCTGACTGTCCCTGGACCGCCCCTTCCCAGCCTGACTGTCCCTGGCCCGCCCCTTCCCAGCCTGACTGTCCCTGGCCCGCCCCTTCCCAGCCTGACTGTCCCTGGCCCGCCCCTTCCCAGCCGGACTGTCCCTGGCCCGCCCCTTCCCAGCCTGACTGTCCCTGGCCCGCCCCTTCCCAGCCTGACTGCCCCTGGCCCGCCCCTTCCCAGCCTGACTGTTCCTGGCCCGCCCCTTCCCAGCCTGACTGTCCCTGGCCCACCCCTTCCCAGCCTGACTGTCCCTGGCCCGCCCCTTCCCAGCCTGACTGTCCCTGGCCCGCCCCTTCCCAGCCTGACTGTCCCTGGCCCGCCCCTTCCCAGCCTGACTGTTCCTGGCCCGCCCCTTCCCAGCCTGACTGTCCCTGGCCCGCCCCTTCCCAGCCTGACTGCCCCTGGCCTGCCCCTTACAGCCTGACTTTCCCTGGTCCGCCCCTTCCCCGCCTGACTGTCCCTAGCCCGCCCCTTCCCAGCCTGACTGTCCCTGGCCCGCCCCTTCCCAGCCTGACTGTCCCTGGCCCGCCCCTTCCCAGCCTGACTGTCCCTGGCCCGCCCCTTCCCAGCCGGACTGTCCCTGGCCCGCCCCTTCCCAGCCTGACTGTCCCTGGCCCGCCCCTTCCCAGCCTGACTGCCCCTGGCCCGCCCCTTCCCAGCCTGACTGTTCCTGGCCCGCCCCTTCCCAGCCTGACTGTCCCTGGCCCACCCCTTCCCAGCCTGACTGTCCCTGGCCCGCCCCTTCCCAGCCTGACTGTCCCTGGCCCGCCCCTTCCCAGCCTGACTGTCTCTGGCCCGCCCCTTACAGCCTGACTTTCCCTGGTCCGCCCCTTCCCAGCCTGACTGTCCCTGGCCCTGTATGCAGATACAGCCAGCCTGGGATCGCCCACTCCTTCAGACTGACACCCACCCATCCAGGTATTTTGATATTTGCATAACTCCTCCCACTGCTTGCATCAGAGCCGATGGGTCAGCTATTTACAGCACACTGCCGGCCCCTCCCACCAGCCATGATCTGCCTGCACTGCATAGAGAAGCGCAGAGGCCCAGTGATGACATCACTCAAATGTAAAATACAGTATGTATTGGACACAATTTTTTTTATAATTAAAAGGCATGGGGGGGGGGGGGTATCCAGGGAAGGGAAAAAAATAGAAGATTTCCTTTACTACGTTGTCACTGGAACAGAAAGTTAGAAAAATCTCCCCAATGGGGACAAAGACAACAATTCAATCCTGACAGGGGTTCTAATCAGCCCGTATTCCTACCAAAATAAAAATGTTTTGTCTGGAGTTCTGCCGTTGTCTCTAACATTGCCCGCTATTATGCAAATGAGTTCCTCCTTTGAACCCACCCCTAAGTAGTCAGTGCCCACACAGGTTTAAAGATAGACTGGGAGTCACTATGGGCCATGTTTGTGCCTATGACCAACCAAAACTGTTTTTCTATAGGTTATAAAAGAATGGCGAAGTGTTAGAACCCCTGCAAGGTTTTTACTTGCATCCGGAGCTCCATTAGAGAGATTTCTCTGCACTTCCTGTCCCGGTGACAACATTTTACCAGACAGGAAGTGAGGAAAACTCTCCAACAGCAATACGTGAGCTTTAAAACAGGATGGTTCCTATGAACTTTATTTGGTGACAATTTTCCCTTTTGTGGTACTTTGTCTCCCTCTGCTGGAGAAATGTCATAACTGCAGGGTTCACAAACTCGCTTCATCCAACAACAGTTTGTGTTTTCCTGAGGACCAAACAGAAGCCGAGCTGTGGGGATCTGCAGGTAGGACATAAATCACAGGTGGGTGCGGGGGTGGTGGTACAACGTCTCTGGGGCCCCTGGAAGTCAGAGGGCCCGACCACAATTGACCCACATGTACGCTACTACTACGTTCTGCGGAAAACACTCCGGTCAAAGGGGACTTTTCCATTTTAGTGGCGGGTCGCAGAAGTCGCACTTGCGACCGCAGCCTATTGCTCCAGAATGCAGTCAGATGCCATGATGTCAGGAGGAAACTGGAGCAGAAAGTCAGCTGACGGCCAATAGAGTGAAGGAGGGGGAGGAGCTCTCCGCTCTGCAAGGAGCCCCCATGTCAGGAGAGGCGTCACTGGGGGGCATGTGTAGGGAGCAGAGACAAACAGAGCAGGTGAGTGCCACTGATCCCACCCCTCTTCCCATCAGTGTCATCCCGATCCCCACCACTGCCACCAATGTCATCCCAATCCCCACCACTGCCACCAATGTCATCCCACCAATGTCATCCCTATCCCCACCACCGATGTTATCCCTATACTCACCAATGCCACTAATGTCATTCCTAACTTCACCACTGCCACCGATGTCATCTCGATTCCCCATCACTGTGACTAATGTAATCCCTATCCCACCACCGATGTCATCCCTATCTTTACCACTGCCACTAATATCATTCCTATCCCACCACCGATGTCATTCCTATCCTCACCACTGCCACCAATGTCATCCCGGTCCCCACCACCACCTCCACTGATGTCATCCCGATCCCCACCACCGCCTCCACTGATGTCATCCCTATCCCTGCCACTGATGTCATCTCTATGCCCACCACTGATGTCACCCCTATCCCATCACCACCACTGCCACCAATTCCCCTCCCCTTTCCCCTCCAACACCCTGCCCCTGATCTCATCCCCGCCACCAATGGACTGATCCCACCCCCCTCACCACCACTGCTGCCACTGATCCGATTACCCCCACCACCCTCAGTGAACTTATCCCATCCCCATCACCACCACTTTCGCTAATCCAATTCCCCCCCCCCATAGGGTTTCCACATTGGGGGGGGGGCTTTATAGTTTTTTGCAGCAGGGCCCTGAAGGTTCTAGTTACGCCTCTGGGTGGAGTCCTGAGGATTTGCCCATTGAAGAGAAACGGTTGCGGGTAGGAATATACAACGTTGTAGGCGCCGTGCATAGGCTATGGCTGCCCATGGTTGGGGAGGGGGTCCTGCCTGCCTGCTGGACCTCTTTCCTGGCTGAGAGGGGCCCCTTGGTTTGAGCATTACAAATAGGCAGCTGCAACCTCAATGTGACCTACAATACTCCAGCCTCTGGGCTGAAAGGCACTACTTGCCCACACATGTACTGAGCCTGTATCAGATTGGGTGTCATGGGGGGGGGAAGTAGATGGTCATATAGATGGGATCAGAGCTACCAACCACATGTGTGCTGAACCTGTATCTGAATGGGCATCATGGGAGTTGGGCATGTAACTGATCAAGGATCTGAGCCTGTAACTGATTGGGCGTCATGGGGGGCGGTGGACATATGAATGGGATCAGAACTACCTACCGCTGCTCTCTCACATGTGTGATGAGCCTGTTTATGATTGGGCATCATGGGGGGGTGTTGGCATGTCGATGGGTACAGGATCTCAACCACTGCCCAGACCCGAGGATCGAGCCTGTATCTGTTCAAAAGTTCCCTCAAAAGGAGGGGACCCATGGATGGGAGCAGAACAGCTAACCACTGCCCCACCCACATGTGTATTGAGTCTGTATCATATTGGGCATCACAGCGGGGCACGTGGAAAGGATCAGAACCGCCAACCGCTGCCAGCCCGCCCCAGTATCCAGCCTGTATCTGATTGGGTGTCACAAGGGGGCACGTGAAAAAGGATCAGGACTCTCAGCCAATCACCTTGTTTAAACTTTATCCCAACAAAGCCCCACCTGCTAATAAATTACAGCCAGGAACAATAAGAAAATAAAAAAAAAAGTCACAAAAGTATTTTTTTACCCAAATAAAAAAAAAAAAAAAAAAAAAAATATCACAACAAACCAAAATGTATAACAAAAAGCAAAACAACAGTAAATGTAAAAATGACAGTGAATGGAAAAAGACCATAAGGAATACAATCAATCTACACATAGAAAATGTATAACAATAAACAAAACAACAATAAATGTAATAATGAAAAATGAATATAATAAATCAATAAAACATATAGAAAATGATCAATAAGGCCCCATTCACAGGCATGCGACTTTGGACTCCAAAGTCGCATGACAAGTCGTACCCCACGTTTACCAATGAGTACCATTCATATCTGTGCTACTTAAAGTTGCAGCGACTTCAAATGCTTTCGTGCGAAGTGAGGGCCATAGACTTCAAAAGTCGCGCCTGAATGACATGCATGCGGCTTTGTAGTGCACACACAGTCACATGGTCTAAGCCAAAATTGCACTTGTCTAAAGTCACAATGGAAATCACACGAGTGTGAATGGAGCCTTATGTAATGAATGTATAACAATAAACAAAACAACAATAATTGTAATCATGAGAATGAACAAAAAGGAACATAATAAATCAGTAAACAAATAAAAATGAATAAACAAAAACAAAATAAAAATACATTTAATAATAAAAATGAATGAACAAAAATAATAAGGAATATAAACAATAAATGTATAACAATAAATAAAACAAAAAGGATTTGTTACCTTTTCTGAGGTCTTGGGTAGAGAATTCAATTGCTGATGAACACCACGTAGGACAGGTGATTGATCAGGTGACTGATCCGTGGCGGATCAGGTGACTAACCCGAGGCCAATCAGATGATTGATCAGGTGATTGATCAGGTGACTAATCCGAGGCCGATCAGGTGATTGATCAGGTGATTAATCTGAGGCCGATCAGGTGATTGATCAGGTGACTGAACTAAGGCCAATCAGGGGATTGATCAGGTGACTTATCCAAGGCCGATCAGTTGATTGATCAGGTGACTGAACTGAGACCGATCAGGTGATTGATCAGGTGACTTATCCAAGGCCGATCAGGGGATTGATCAGGTGATTGATCAGGTGATTGATCAGGTGACTGATCCGAGTCCGATCAGGTGATTGATCAGGTGACTTATGCAAGGCCGATCAGGTGATTGATCAGGTGACTAATCCGAGGCCGATCAGGTGATTGATCAGGTGACTGAACTGAGGCCAATCAGGTGATTGATCAGGTGACTTATCCAAGGCCAAACAGGTGATTGATCAGGTGACTGAACTGAGGCAGATCAGGTGATTGATCAGGTGACTTATCCAAGGCCAATCAGGTGATTGATCAGGTGATTGATCAGGTGACTGATCCATAGCCAATCAGCTGTTCCAATAATCAGCAATCTACTGTTAAAGGGCTGGTGAACCAAATTTGTAACAGATACAATTTTAGGGCCCTTTTAGATCTATGAGTGTGCATAAAGGTGCGTTTTTATTTTTTTTGTAACCTAAAGCAGATGATCATAGATGAGCCTGTTTTTGGACGTTCAACCAGAGGGTAGAATGTAAAAACTGACTGGATTCCCCATTCACACATTTGATGCAGATGGGGGAATCCTCACCGCAAGTTAAGATTGCCATCGTCCCCGCTGGAGACTTTCTGCTGTCAAAATACAAAGATCAGCTACAGTGCCTACACAGTGTAAAATTCCAATCTCTCCCTGCTCTGCACATGCTCAGTTGCTCTCTATTCCTGGCGCTGTGCCTAAAATCAAAGCCATCAGAGGCTGATCGGCTGACAGCTTTAAGATTTACCATTGCTGAAGGGGGAGGAGAGCAGCAGGAATGACACAGACTGTGTGGAGGGAACACAGATTGGGGAGAGGGGGGGCAGGGGAAACGACAAAGCTTCTGTCCACATTCCTCGCCAGCTGAGCCAATACATACAATCAAACGCTCTGGAAATGCACAGATTTTGACTACAGAAAACAGAAAATTAGAAAATTTATACTTACCTTTCCCTAATTTTCCTTTCCTAGTGCCTATCCATGACAGCATACGTTTGAGCGGGGACGGAGCAACCAACCATGCGTATGCTGCCATGAAGGCACCAGGAAAGTGACAAAATTGAATACTTACCTTTCCGTAATGTTCCTTTGCTGGTGCCTATCCATGGCAGCATACGCTTGGTCCAGGGCGGAGCAACCAACAATGCGTATGCTTGGGGCGGAGCAACCAACCATGTGTATGCTGGCATGAAGGCACCAGGAAAGTGACGTAAAGTTTTTGAGACCAAGGAGAGGGGAAGAGTTTCGAAGAAGGAAGTGACTGTTTTGGGCTTCAACAAAATGGCGGCCTCCAGCAAGAAGAAAGAAGAGCTGGAGTGAAGGTAAGCATAGCCATTGACCAAAGGTTGTTGATTCCCGTTGCCAACGCATCAAATCGCGTGTTGCCTGCATATTAATGCGTTGCCATTGACTTCTATGAGCCTCCCGACACAAAAAAACACCCCAAAAAAATGAACACTGCTAGACATGTGCACTGCCGAAAAATGTGTTCGTTTTTGTTTCATTCATTTTATTTTTTTTTTCATTTTTCAGGTCAAATTCGTAAATTTGAAAATGTAAAAATATGGAAATTTGGAAATTCGAAAATTTGAAAATTCCTAAATGTGAAAATCCAAAAATAAGAAAGAAAATCTAAAATTCGAAAGAATAACTAACTAATTAACTAATAAATGATATTAAATTATATATAAAATTATTATTATTATTATTATATTAACTATTAAATTATAGGTATTGGAATTTTCTTTCAAATTTGTCTGTTAGTGAACATAACGAATACGAATTTATCCAAAGTTACGAATTATCCGAAATAACTAATGTTGTTTCTAAACAAATGGAATGTAACATTTAATAATAAATAATAATAATAATAATAATAAAAAGTTTTTATTTTTATTATTGTTATTTATTATTATTAATTCATTACGTTCCATCCGTTTAAGATATAGCATTCGCTATTTTTGGATAATTCGCACAGGCGAGCTGGAGAAGTAATCCGGCAGCGGTGGAAAAATCGGCTTAGGCATGAAAGGGTTATACAAAAAAAATTAGGCTAATTTTAGTGTTTTTTTTTTTTTTTTTTAATTCATGAAAAATTGCTGCGCAAATACCGTGTGACATGAAAAGTTGGAACGACCGCCATTTTATTCTCTAGGGTCTCTGCTAAAAAGAAAAAAAATTAAAAAAACATATATCATGTTTGGGGGGTTCTAAATAATTTTCTAGCAAAAAAAAAAAAAATATATGATTTTTACCTGTAGGAGAGAGGTGCCAGAATTGGCCCAGTATGGAAGTGGTCAACATTGGGTCCCATTCATATCTATGCAGTTTCCCTCCAGTGCGTTTTTTTTTTTTTTTTTTTTTGGAAAGGCGCAGGGACTTTTTTTTTATACAAAGCACAGTGTGTTTTTGGCTCTGTAGACTTTAATGGAATCGCATCAAAAACACATGAACGTGCATTTTTGGTGCATTTTCCTGCATGGCAACAAACACCACCTCCTACCAACATCAACACTTCCCAAAAACGCAAAATGCATTAAACGCATTAAAAACGTGCATTAAAAAAAAAAAGCGCGCATGAAAAAAGTAGGATGTGCTGAAAAACACATCATCCACACATGCATAGGTGTGAACCTAGCCTAAGAGAGGGTTATAACCCCTGTCAGGTTTTTTTTTTGTGTGTGTGTGATCTGTGACACATTGAGGAGATTTCCCTTCACTTCCTGCCCCATAGCCAAACAGGAAGTGAGAGGAAATCTCTCCAAAGTGAAGGAATCCCCTGGTTGTCACCAGAACTAGTGTGCCCCATTGGAAGATTTCCCCTCTATTACTGTTCTGGGGACAACCCAAAATTTGGTATTTTCTTTTCCTTTTGGTGACACCAGGACAAATAGAGAGGGTGAATCTTCCTAATGGGGGGCACAGACAGCAATAAAAACCCAACAGGGGTTCTAATTCCTCTCCACTGTGTCACCAAAAAAAAAAAAAGTATTGTCTTTAGTTCTACTTTAAAGTGTAACTTCAGCCAAGATGATGCGTTTTAGTGAAGAATTAGAAACATCTGTCAGGCTTTTTTGGGTTTCTGTGACCCCATTGGGAAGATATTCTCCACTTCCTGCCCCTGTGACACCAGCACAAGCATTAGGGGGAAAGGTTGTTACTGGGACAAGAAAGTTCTCATTTTTCTCTGCTCTACTAACAATGTGTTCTTGTCAGCTGTAAAAGTAATGGTGGGAAGTGCTTTGAAACCCAGTCAGGGTTATGTTGCAGTCTGTGTCCACTTTAAAGTGATTTCTCAACTTCCTGAGTGGTCACAGGAACAGGAAGTCACAGAAAACCGCCCCCAACGGGGACACAGAGGGCCAATAAGCACCCAGACATAGGGTGACCACGTGTCCCGGATAGCCCGGGATTGTCCCTGAATTCATATTTGTGTCCCGTATCCCGGGCACCTTCATTCCGGGACAATACAGTGTCCAGGAATGAAATAAGGACACACAGCCACACTAATAAACGGCACGGACGGGGGGAGGATCTGCTTGGCTCCGGCCGTTTGATGGGCACAGTGGCAGCTTTGATGGGCACAGTGGCAGCTTTTGAGGGGCACAGACAGTGGCTGTGTGTGATGCACAACTTGAACATACTTAAGTAGACAGTGTAAGAGCCCTTGCACACTGGGGCAGGGGCGGCGTCGGCGGTAAAACGCCGCTATTATTAGCGGCGTTTTACCGTCGGTATTCGGCCGCTAGCGGGGCGGTTTTACCCCCCGCTAGCGGCCGAGAAAGGGTTAAATACCACCGCAAAGCGTCTCTGCAGAGGCGCTTTGCCAGCGGTATAGCCGCGCCGACTTTTTTTACCGTCCTGCCAGCGCACCGCTCCAGTGTGAAAGCCCTCGGGGCTTTCACACTGGATACACAGCAGCGGCATTTTCAGTTCGGTTTGCAGGCGCTATTATTAGCGCAATGGCGCCTGCAAACCGCCCCAGTGTGCAAGGGCTCTTTGACTTATTAGAGGCCGCCGGCTTCGTGCAGTACAGTGTGTCACTCACAGCAGCAAGGAAGCGCCAGCTATCAAGGGCCATCTTTCCGCTTCGCTCTCTCTCCACGCTGTCTGAAGAACATGGCAGAGGTGGGCGGAGCTTGTTCACTAGCAGCTGGGGCAGCCGCGGCACGCTATGAATGCTAGGGGCAGCCGCGGCCTCTGACTGACGTCACTGGTTGCTAGCTAGACGCCGGGCGGCCGGCAATTCCAGCAAGTGAGCAACCAGTGCAGTCAGTCAACTTAAGCAGCAGATTGCAGCACTGTGGATCGGCCCTGGATGGGGCCCTCCAGACAAGTGGGGCCCCCGGGCAACTGCCCAGTGTGCCCAGTGGAAAAAACTGCCCTGCCGCCTCCCCCACCCCAGTCATCTCTATGGAGGGCTCCGTGTGCCTCGCTTCTCACTGACATGGCAGACAGGAGGCGCAGAGGGGACACTCGCCTTGTCCCAGGACAGCAAGGAGGAAGAAGAGTCCGGCAGGGAGAGTGCAGGCTTCAGGGAACAGCCTACTAGGAAGAAGTGAGAACCGAGAGGTCGGGGAGACAGTCAGAGACAAGTCCTTATGTGTAAGTGTCCCCCTGTCCATCCCACAGTCCCCCTGTCCACCCCTCTGTCCCCCTGTCCATCCCACTGTCCCCCTGTCCATCCCACAGTCCCCCTGTCCATCCCTCTGTTCATCCCACTGTCCCCCTGTCCATCCCACGGTCCCCCTGTCCATCCCTCTGTCCCCCTGTCCATCCCTCTGTCCCCCTGTCCAACCCTCTGTCCCCCTGTCCATCCCACTGTCCCCCTGTCCATCCCACGGTCCCCCTGTCCATCCCATGGTCCCCCTGTCCATCCCACTGTCCCCCTGTCCATCCCACTGTCCCCCTGTCCATCCCACTGTCCCCCTGTCCATCCCACGGTCCCCCTGTCCATCCCACAGTCCCCCTGTCCAACCCTCTGTCCCCCTGTCCATCCCACTGTCCCCCTGTCCATCCCACAGTCCCCCTGTCCATCCCACTGTCCCCCTGTCCATCCCTCTGTCCCCCTGTCCATCCCTCTGTCCATCCCACTGTCCCCCTGTCCATCCCATGGTTCCCCTGTCCATTCCACAGTCCCCCTATCCATCCCTCTGTCCATCCCACTGTCCCCTTGTCCATCCCACTGTCCCCCTGTCCATCCCACAGTCCCCCTGTCCATCCCACAGTCCCCCTGTCCATCCCACAGTCCCCCTGTCCATCCCACTGTCCCCCTGTCCATCCCACAGTCCCCCTGTCCATCCCTCTGTCCATCCCACTGTCCCCCTGTCCATCCCATGGTTCCCCTGTCCATCCCACAGTCCCCCTGTCCATCCCACTGTCCCCCTGTCCATCCCACAGTCCCCCTGTCCATCCCTCTGTCCATCCCACTGTCCCCCTGTCCATCCCATGGTTCCCCTGTCCATTCCACTGTCCCCTTGTCCATCCCACTGTCCCCCTGTCCATCCCACAGTCCCCCTGTCCATCCCACAGTCCCCCTGTCCATCCCACTGTCCCCCTGTCCATCCCACAGTCCCCCTGTCCATCCCACTGTCCCCCTGTCCATCCCTCTGTCCCCCTGCCCATCCCTCTGTACATCCCACAGTCCCCCTGTCCATCCCATGGTCCCCCTGTCCATTCCACAGTCCCCCTGTCCATCCCTCTGTCCATCCCACTGTCCCCCTGTCCATCCCACAGTCCCCCTGTACATCCCACTGTGCCCCTGTCCATCCCATGGTCCCCCTGTCCATTCCACAGTCCCCCTGTCCATCCCTCTGTCCCCCTGTCCATCCCTCTGTCCCCCTGTCCATCCCACTGTCCCCCTGTCCATCCCTCTGTCCCACTGTCCCCCTGTCCATCCCACTGTCCCCCTGTCCATCCCACGGTGCCCCTGTCCATCCCTCTGCCCCCCTGTCCATCCCACTGTCCCCCTGTCCATCCCATGGTCCCCCTGTCTATCCTTCTGTCCATCCCACTGTCCCCCTGTCCATTCCTCTGTCCATCCCACTGTCCCCCTGTCCATCCCACTGTCCCCCTGTCCATCCCACTGTCCCCCTGTCCATCCCACTGTCCCCCTGTCCATCCCACGGTGCCCCTGTCCATCCCACGGTCCCCCTGTCCATCCCACTGTCCCCCTGTCCATCCCACTGTCCCCCTGTCCATCCCACTGTCCCCCTGTCCATCCCACGGTGCCCCTGTTCATCCCACGGTCCCTCTGTCCATCCCACGGTCCCCCTGTCCATCCCTCTGTCCCCCTGTCCATCCCATGGTCCCCCTGTCCATCCCTCTGTCCTCCCTGCACGCTTCAGGGAACAGCCTACTAGGAAGAAGTGAGAACCGAGAGGTCGGGGAGACAGTCAGAGACAAGTCCTTATGTGTAAGTGTCCCCCTGTCCATCCCACAGTCCCCCTGTCCATCCCACAGTCCCCCTGTCCATCCCTCTGTCCATCCCACTGTCCCCCTGTCCATCCCTCTTTCCCCCTGTCCATCCCTCTTTCCCCCTGTCCATCCCACTGTCCCCCTGTCCAACCCTCTGTCCCCCTGTCCAACCCTCTGTCCCCCTGTCCATCCCACAGTCCCCCTGTCCATCGCAATGTCCCCCTGTCTACCCCACGGTCCCCCTCTTCATCCCACGGTCCCCCTGTCCAACCCTCTGCCCCCCTGTCCATCCCACGGTCCCCCTGTCCATCCCTCTGTCCCCCTGTCCATCCCTCTGTCCCCCTGTCCATCCCTCTGTCCCCCTGTCCATCCCACTGTCCCCCTGTCCATCCCTCTGTCCCCCTGTCCATCCCACTGTCCCCCTGTTCATCCCATGGTCCCCCTGTCCATCCTTCTGTCCATCCCACTGTCCCCCTGTCCATCCCACAGTCCCCCTGTCCATCCCACTGTCCGACTGTCCATTCCACAGTCCCCCTGTCCATCCCTCTGTCCATCCCACTGTCCCCCTGTCCATCCCACAGTCCCCCTGTCCATCCCACTGTCCCCCTGTCCATCCCACAGTCCCCCTGTCCATCCCACAGTCCCCCTGTCCATCCCACAGTCCCCCTGTCCATCCCACTGTCCCCCTGTCCATCCCTCTGTACATCCCACTGTCCCCCTGTCCATCCCATGGTCCCCCTGTCCATTCCACAGTCCCCCTGTCCATCCCTCTGTCCATCCCACTGTCCCCCTGTCCATCCCACAGTCCCCCTGTCCATCCCGCTGTCCCCCTGTCCATCCCACTGTCCCCCTGTCCATCCCACTGTCCCCCTGTCCATCCCTCTGTCCCCCTGTCCGTCCCCCTGTCCATCCCATGGTCCCCCTGTCCATTCCACAGTCCCCCTGTCCATCCCTCTGTCCATCCCACTGTCCCCCTGTCCATCCCACAGTCCCCCTGTACATCCCACTGTCCCCCTGTCCATCCCATGGTCCCCTGTCCATTCCACAGTCCCCCTGTCCATCCCTCTGTCCATCCCACTGTCCCCCTGTCCATCCCACAGTCCCCCTGTCCATCCCTCTGTCCCCCTGTCCATCCCACTGTCCCCCTGTCCATCCCACTGTCCCCCTGTCCATCCCACAGTCCCCCTGTCCATCCCTCTATCCCCCTGTCCATCCCACTGTCCCCCTGTCCATCCCTCTGTCCCCCTTTCCATCCCTCTGTCCCCCTGTCCATCCCACTGTCCCCCTGTCCATCCCATGGTCCCCCTGTCCATCCTTCTGTCCATCCCACTGTCCCCCTGTCCATCCCTCTGTCCATCCCACTGTCCCTCTGTCCATCCCACTGTCCCCCTGTCCATCCCACTGTCCCCCTGTCCATCCCTCTGTCCATCCCACTGTGCTTCTGTCCATCCCACGGTCTCCCTGTCCATCCCACGGTCCCTCTGTCCATCCCACGGTCCCCCTGTCCATCCCACAGTCTCCCTGTCCATCCCTCTGTCCGCATGTCCATCCCACGGTCCCCCTGTCCATCCCTCTGTCCCCCTGTTCATTCCACGGTCCCTCTGTCCATCCCACGGCCCCCCTGTCCATCCCTCTGTCCCCCTGTCCATCCCACGGTCCCTCTGTCCATCCCACTGTCCCCCTGTCCATCCCTCTGTCCATCCCACAGTCCCCCTGTCCATCCCACGGTCCCCCTGTCCATCCCTCTGTCCATCTTACGGTCCCCCTGTCCATCTTACGGTCCCCCTGTCCATCCCACTGTCCCCCTGTCCATCCCACAGTCCCTCTGTCCATCCACGGTCCCCCTGTCCATCCTCTGTCCATCCCACTGTCCCCCTGTCCATCCTATGGTCCCCCTGTCCATTCCACAGTCCCCCTGTCCATCCCTCTGTCCATCCCACTGTCCCCCTGTCCATCCCACTGTCCCCCTGTCCATCCCACTGTCCCCCTGTCCATCCCACTGTCCCCCTGTCCATCCCTCTGTCCCCCTGTCCATCCCTCTGTCCCCCTGTCCATCCCATGGTCCCCCTGTCCATCCTTCTGTCCATCCCACTGTCCCCCTGTCCATCCCACAGTCCCCCTGTCCATCCCACTGTCCCCCTGTCCATCCCTCTGTCCATCCCTCTGTCCATCCCACTGTCCCCCTGTCCATCCTATGGTCCCCCTGTCCATTCCACAATCCCTCTGTCCATCCCACTGTCCCTCTGTCCATCCCACTGTCCCCCTGTCCATCCCACAGTCCCCCTGTCCATCCCACTGTCCCCCTGTCCATCCCACTGTCCCCCTGTCCATCCCTCTGTCCCCCTGTCCATCCCATGGTCCCCCTGTCCATCCTTCTGTCCATCCCACTGTCCCAATGTCCATCCCACGGTCCCCCTGTCCATCCCACTGTCCCCCTGTTCATCCCACGGTCCCTCTGTCCATCCCACGGTCCCCCTGTCCATCCCTCTGTCCCCCTGTCCATTCCACGGTCCCTCTGTCCATCCCACTGTCCCCCTGTCCATCCCTCTGTCCCCCTGTCTATCCCACTGTCCCCCTGTCCATCCCACTGTCCCCCTGTCCATTCCACTGTGTCCCCCTGTCCATCCCACAGTCCCCTGTCCATCCCTCTGTCCCCCTGTCCATCCCTCTGCCCCCTGTCCATCCCTCTGTCCCCCTGTCCATCCCTCTGTCCCCCTGTCCACCCCTCTGTCCATCCCACTGCCCCCCTGTCCATCCCTCTGTCCCCCTGTCCATCCCTTTGTCCCCCTGTCCATCCCACGGTCCCCCTGTCCATCCCACTGTCCCCCTGTCCATCCCACGGTCCCCCTGTCCATCCCTCTGTCCCCCTGTCCATCCCTCTGTCCCCCTGTCCATCCCTCTGTCCCCTGTCCATTCCACAGTCCCCCTGTCCATTCCACAGTCCCCCTGTCCATTCCACAGTCCCCCTGTCCATCCCACTGTCCCCCTGTCCATCCCTCTGTCCCCCTGTCC
>NW_027362512.1:0-2500 GCF_042186555.1 Aquarana catesbeiana
CCTCCGCTCCTGTCCTCCTCCTCCTCCTCCTCCTCCTCATGTTCCTCCTCCTCCTCCTCATGTTCCTCCTCCTCCTCCCTCCTCCTCCTCCTCATGTTCCTCCTCCTCCTCCTCCTCATGTCTCCTCCTCCTCCTCATGTTCCTCCTCCTCCTCCTCCTCCTCCTCATGTTCCTCCTCCCTCCCTCCTCCTCATGTTCCTCCTCCTCCTCCTCCTCATGTTCCTCCTCCTCCTCCTCCTCATGTCTCCTCCTCCTCCTCCTCATGTTCCTCCTCCTCCTCCTCCTCATGTTCCTCCTCCTCCTCCTCCTCCTCCTCCTCCTCCTCCTCCTCCTCATGTTCCTCCTCCTCCTCCTGTTCCTCCTCCTCCTCATGTTCCTCCTCCTCCTCCTCCTCCTCCTCATGTTCCTCCTCCTCCTCCTCCTCCTCCTCCTCCTCCTCATGTTCCTCCTCCTCCTCCTCCTCCTCATGTTCCTCCTCCTCCTCCTCCTCATGTTCCTCCTCCCTCCTCCTCCTCATGTTCCTCCTCCTCCTCCTCCTCATGTTCCTCCTCCTCCTCCTCCTCATGTTCCTCCTCCTCCTCCTCCTCCTCCTCCTCCTCTCCTCCTCCTCCTCCTCATGTTCCTCCTCCTCCTCCTCCTCCTCATGTTCCTCCTCCTCCTCCTCCTCCTCCTCCTCATGTTCCTCCTCCTCCTCCTCCTCCTCCTCATGTTCCTCCTCCTCCTCCTCCTCCTCATGTTCCTCCTCCTCCTCCTCCTCCTCATGTTCCTCCTCCTCCTCCTCCTCATGTTCCTCCTCCTCCTCCTCCTCATGTTCCTCCTCCTCCTCCTCCTCCTCCTCCTCCTCCTCCTCCTCCTCCTCCTCCTGTTCCTCCTCCTCCTCCTCCTCCTCCTCATGTTCCTCCTCCTCCTCCTCCTCCTCCTCATGTTCCTCCTCCTCCTCCTCCTCATGTTCCTCCTCCTCCTCCTCCTCATGTTCCTCCTCCTCCTCCTCCTCATGTCCTCCTCCTCCTCCTCCTCCTCCTCCTCATGTTCCTCCTCCTCCTCCTCCTCCTCATGTTCCTCCTCCTCCTCCTCATGTTCCTCCTCCTCCTCCTCCTCCTCCTCATGTTCCTCCTCCTCCTCCTCCTCCTCCTCCTCCTCCTCATGTTCCTCCTCCTCCTCCTCCTCCTCCTCATGTTCCTCCTCCTCCTCCTCCTCATGTTCCTCCTCCTCCTCCTCCTCCTCCTCCTCCTCCTCATGTTCCTCCTCCTCCTCCTCCTCCTCCTCCTCCTCCTCCTCCTCCTCCTCCTCCTGTTCCTCCTCCTCCTCCTCCTGTTCCTCCTCCTCCTCCTCCTGTTCCTCCTCCTCCTCCTGTTCCTCCTCCTCCTCCTCCTCCTCCTCATGTTCCTCCTCCTCCTCCTCATGTTCCTCCTCCTCCTCCTCCTCCTCCTCATGTTCCTCCTCCTCCTCCTCATGTTCCTCCTCCTCCTCCTCCTCCTCCTCCTCCTCCTCCTCCTCCTCCTCATGTTCCTCCTCCTCCTCCTCCTCCTCATGTTCCTCCTCCTCCTCCTCCTCCTCATGTTCCTCCTCCTCCTCCTCCTCCTCCTCCTCCTCCTCCTCCTCATGTCCTCCTCCTCCTCCTCCTCCTCATGTTCCTCCTCCTCCTCCTCCTCCTCATGTTCCTCCTCCTCCTCATGTTCCTCCTCCTCCTCCTCATGTTCCTCCTCCTCCTCCTCCTCCTCCTCATGTTCCTCCTCCTCCTGTCCTCCTCCTCCTCCTCCTCCTCCTCCTCCTCATGTTCCTCCTCCTCCTCCTCCTCCTCCTCCTCCTCCTCCTCCTCCTCATGTTCCTCCTCCTCCTCCTCCTCCTCCTCCTCATGTTCCTCCTCCTCCTCCTCCTCCTCATGTTCCTCCTCCTCCTCCTCCTCATGTTCCTCCTCCTCCTCCTCCTCCTCCTCCTCATGTTCCTCCTCCTCCTCATGTTCCTCCTCCTCCTCCTCCTCCTCATGTTCCTCCTCCTCCTCCTCCTCCTCTCCTCATGTTCCTCCTCCTCCTCCTCCTCATGTTCCTCCTCCTCCTCCTCCTCATGTTCCTCCTCCTCCTCCTCCTCCTCCTCCTCCTCCTCATGTTCCTCCTCCTCCTCCTCCTCCTCCTCATGTTCCTCCTCCTCCTCCTCCTCCATGTTCCTCCTCCTCCTCCTCCTCATGTTCCTCCTCCTCCTCCTCCTCTCTCCTCCTCCTCATGTTCCTCCTCCTCCTCCTCCTCATGTTCCTCCTCCTCCTCCTCCTCCTCATGTTCCTCCTCCTCCTCCTCCTCCTCATGTTCCTCCTCCTCCTCATGTTCCTCCTCCTCCTCCTCCTCCTCCTCATGTTCCTCCTCCTCCTCCTCCTCATGTTCCTCCTCCTCCTCCTCCTCATGTTCCTCCTCCTCCTCCTCATGTTCCTCCTCCTCCTCCTCTCCTCCTCATGTTCCTCCTCCTCCTCCTCCTCCTCCTCATGTTCCTCCTCCTCCTCCTCCTCCTC